>NC_090321.1:30650213-30956830 GCF_040869045.1 Eurosta solidaginis
TAGAATGTTTGTACGATATGGGTATCAAACGAAAGGTGTTACTGAGCATTTTAAGAGGGAGTGGACATTAGGTCTATAGGTGGACGCCTTTTCGAGATATCGCCATTAGGGTGGGCCAGGGGTGACTCTAGAATGTTTGTACGATATGGGTATCAAACGAAAGGTGTTACTGAGCATTTTAAGAGGGAGTGGACATTAGGTCTATAGGTGGACGCCTTTTCGAGATATCGCCATTAGGGTGGGCCAGGGTGACTCTAGAATGTGTTTGTACGATATGGGTATCAAATGAAAGGTGGTAATGAGTATTTTAAAAGGGAGTAATCCTTAGTTCTATAGGTGGACGCCTTTTCGAAATATCGCCATTAGGGTGGGCCAGGTGTGACTCTAGAATGTTTGTACGATATGGGTATCAAACGAAAGCTGTTACTGAGCATTTTAAGAGGGAGTGGGCATTAGGTCTATAGGTGGACGCCTTTTCGAGATATCGCCATTAGGGTGGGCCAGGGGTGACTCTAGAATGTTTGTACGATATGGGTATCAAACGAAAGGTGTTACTGAGCATTTTAAGAGGGAGTGGACACTAGGTCTATAGGTGGACGCCTTTTCGAGATATCGCCATTAGGGTGGGCCAGGGGTGACTCTAGAATGTTTGTACGATATGGGTATCAAACGAAAGGTGTTACTGAGCATTTTAAGAGGGAGGGGGCATTAGGTCTATAGGTGGACGCCTTTTCGAGATATCGCCATTAGGGTGGGACAGGGGTGACTCTGGTATGTTTTTGTACGATATGGATATCAAATTAAAGGTATTAATGAGGGTTTTAAAAGCGAGTGGCCCTTAGATGTATATGTGAAGGCGTTCTCGCGATATCGACCAAAATGTGGACCAGGTGATCCAGAAAATCATCTGTCGGGTACTGCTAATTTATTTATATATGCAATACCACTAACAGTATTCCTGCCAAGATTCCAAGGGCTGTTGATTTCGCCTTGTAGAACTTTTTCATTTTCTTCTACTTAATATGGTAGGTGTCACACCCATTTTACAAAGTTTTTTCCAAAGTTATATTTTGCGTCAATAAACCAATCCAGTTACCATGTTTCATCACTTTTTTCGTGTTTGGTATAGAATTATGGCATTTTTTTCATTTTTCGTAATTTTCGATATCGATAAAGTGGGCGTGGTTATGGTCAGATTTCCCCCATTTTTTATACCAAGAAAAATGAGCTCAGGTAAGTACGTGGGCTAAGTTTAGTAAAGATATATGGATTTTGCTCAAGTTATTGTGTTAATGGCCGAGCGGAAGGACAGACGGGGGACTGTGTATAAAAACTGGGCGTGGCTTCCACCGATTTCCCCCATTTTCACAGAGAACAGTTACCGTCATAGAATCTATGCTCCTACCAAATTTGAGAAGGATTGGTAAATTTTTGTTCGACTTATGGCAATAAAAGTATTTTAGACAAACTAAATGAAAATGGGCGGAGCCACGCCCATTTTGAAATTTTCTTTTATTTTTGTATTTTGTTGCATCATATCATTACTGGAGTTGAATTTTGAATTAATTTACTTATATACAGTAAAGATATTAAATTTTTTGTTAAAATTTGAATTTAAAAAATTTTTTTTTAAAAAGTGGGCGTGTTCTTCATCCAATTTTGCTAATTTTTATTTAGCACATATAGAGTAATAGTAGTAACGTTCCTGCCAAATTTCATCATGCTATCTTCAACGACTGCCAAATTACAACTTGCAAAACTTTTAAATTACCTTCTTGTAAAAGTGGGCGGTGCCACGACCATTGTCCAAAATCTTACTAATTTTCTATTCTGCGTCATAACGACAACCCATCTACCAAGTTTCGTCGCTTTATCTGTCTTTTGTAATGAGTTATAGCACTTTTTCGGTTTTTCGAAATTTTCGATATCGAAAAAGTGGGCGTGGTTATAGTCCGATATCGTTCATTTTAAATAGCGATCTGAGATGAGTGCTCAGGAACCTACATACCAAATTTCATCAAGATACCTCAAAATTTACTCAAGTTATCGTGTTAACGGACGGACGGACGGACGGACATGGCTCAATCAAGTTTTTTTTCGATCCTGATTATTTTGATATATGGAAGTCTATATCTATCTCGATTCCTTTATATATGTACAACCAACCGTTATCCAATCAAACTTAATATACTCTGTGAGCTCTGCTCAACTGAGTATAAAAAAAAAAAAAAAAATTTATATTTATCTTAAAAGTCGTTTAGGTATGTAGATCTGTTCACTATATATTTCTTATCTTATACATCCGATTATTTGGAGATTACGAACGGGATAAGATTATTGTTCAGCCTTATTCATGAAAAGTATGAAGTCCCGTCCTTACTTGTTTTTCTTTATCTCCATTTGATTAAAAATCAACCATATATTTTGGTCTCACCTCGTTCTATTCAAACTCTTGGCCTCTTTTACCGCTGCGGAAATCTTAGCATTTTCTCTTTTGCTTATCGTCTCAGCATTGACTGCTTCTAGTATAGGTGTCAACGTAGAGTCCTCTTCATTCTCTTTTTCTCTTCTTCGACGGTCCTCCATATACTGTCTAATTAAAAGATCTAATTTATCTTCAATATCGCTGACCTAAGAAACGAAAGAAAGATGGATCTCAATAGAAAATAAGTAATATTTATTTTATTTTGTTGCGTGTAAAGGAGATTTAGTGTATTTTTTAAGTGTCCGCACACTTAAACTTAAGCGTTGACCGTGGCTGAGTTAAACCATAATTCCGCCAAAGGTGATATCCATTTCATGTTTAGCATTACCCTAATTTTTCTGTTGACCCTTTTTAATTTGTGCAGGTCATCTTATGAATCTTACTCTTTGAAGATAGGTTAGCAGGTGTCTCTTTTTTGTTGTTGATAAGCGAAGTCATACGTTGTCTATGACCCCAGAGTGTGGTAGTTACAATCCTGCTCATTCTGTGAAAATATTCACAGAAGTAATCGAATTCAATTATGAATAGGGTTAGAAAGAAGTCAACCTCTCCATATTACCTCTTCAAACATGGCTGCAGCTCAGGAACTAATTCCCCGCTCTAATATCATGCAGCAAACTCTTTACGTTCTTGTACACTGAGGACATAAATTCCCCTGCTGTCTCTTTCATATCTTTCTCGATCGTGGAAGCATGTCATAATGGTTACAGCAACGACCAACACAAAATCGGCGGAAACTGTGCAATAAAGGGATACGTGGGACTGAAGTCAAAGCTATGTAATATGATCGGAATTTCAATGCATACAATCAGGGGAGGTTGTGAAAAACATTGGTATACATAGTTTTGGCTCGCCCACCAACGCTATTAACCTAGTCTAGAGTTGCCCTCATATATATATTTCCAGAAGCAGGTTTTTGTTTGTTTTCAAAGTTACGATCTGAATTTTTGTAGACGCTAGTTTCAGACCATGATCAGTTCATTGACAATTTGCCCGGCTAGTTTTTATAGAATGTACGAAAAGATCATTCAGAATAAGGACGAGTCGAGGTATACTATATAAAGCGAGGAAGATTCTTGTTACGAATAATTGTTGTTGAGATAATTTTGGAGACTGCTAAGGGGTTTGGCTTACCTGTCTCTCCATTTTCACCACTCTTGAAGCCAAACAAATTTTTGACGCATCTTTGATTTTCGGCGCGCGCTTGCCACCTAAGATAAGATCCAGTCTGAAAGATTGTAAAACATTTGTATTTCTAAGTTGGACAGGAAGAAATGTTTAATAGACTTATGACTGCAAAAGGAAAAAACCTATGTAAATGAAAATTTTAAATTAAATCTAAAAATTTATCTGATCATAGAAAATAATCAAATAATTAAAATAATCATATATAAAAAAATATTTGTAAAAAATTAAATAATCCAGCATCATGTGATTAAAATAATCAAGCAATCGTTTAATCACAAATGAACAAACAAATTTTTACACATTGTAATTACTAATCATTGACAGAGTTAGTGATTAAATCGTTAAATGGAGATATAAAAACAATGTAATTAATAATTATAAGGATTTTTAAACATTAATTTAGAGATCTAGGCTTCTCAAGTGACTACAAGATATTTCATTCAAAAAATCATATCACCTGTTTATGCAAAGTTTTTTTCCCCTTTTTTAATATATGAATGTTCTTGTTAAAAAATTTGAGGTTTTTTAGTACCTCGCATGTATATTTTTCACTCGCATTAAAAGATCGGCATGTCCGGCCGCATACTGTTCCAAAACATCCTTAACGTCATAAGGCTTTAAAGCTTCCTTGAATTTTCTACGAGCAACCATGAACTTAAGCTAAGTTAACAGAAAATACCAAATTAATAGCGCAAATTTATTTAAAGAACAAAAAATTTTATTAAATTGAAATTAGGAAAGTACACGTAATACCAACTTCACACAGACGGTTAATGAAATAATTAGTTAAGTGCTCTACATTAAAGCTCTTATTGAACGCAATATTCCATTCAAAATACAAATTCTCAATTATCTCATTATTGCTGAATGCATTTTTGGCTGCTGATAGATGCTCGTTAATAAAGCAAGTGGTCCTGTGTGAAAAGTAAAAATTTATTATTTTATATAATAAAATTGTGAGTCCATTAAGTTTCTATGTGAAATTGGCTGAAGTGCTGAGATGTTTTAGAAACTCACCATCCTTATGAACCGAATAGCAATTTTATGCTTCCTTAAAAGTTGAGTACGCTTTGGTTTATAATCTTCATCTGCAAACAAGGCATTTGGTAAAGAGCATTCTAAGTTACACAACCCCCTATACTCACCCGTGCTCTCAGCAGTTTTATCATTAAACACCGAGAGATAACGTCCCGACTTTGCTGATTCAATATTTATGATATCAGTTGGAGCGTTAATTGTTTGACTGCGTCTACGGCGACTGGGCAATCTGCGCAAGGGACTTTGTACTTTGAAGCTAGAATAAGAAAAAAAAAAATGAAAACTTTGAGTGTTCCGATAAACAACTGATTGTACTCACGAACTTGTTGGACTTGGCATGTGAATCGGGATTTCGTGTATTTTCCATGTAGCCACCGCTGTTGAGTTGTCA
The DNA here is from genome assembly GCF_040869045.1 of Eurosta solidaginis. NCBI lineage: Eukaryota > Metazoa > Arthropoda > Insecta > Diptera > Tephritidae > Eurosta > Eurosta solidaginis. The sequence goes on from NC_090321.1 coordinate 30,655,316, forward strand.
TCCGAAGCGTAAAAACGCCAAATAGACTGTATTAACGAAGCAGCCGGTTGATAACGGCTAATCATATGTTTTTGACGTTGTTGTTGTTGTACTTTTAAAGCGAAGCCGCTACCCAAAATACCCTGAAAGGAATGTAGAACACAAAATGTTTAAAATACTCGTATAATACTCTCTGTTTGAACTCACCGCAGGTAAGGCAAAGAATGAGTAACTCAGTAGAGTTACAATAGAACCAATAACTTTTCCTTGCCAGGTCACAGGCACGGAGTCACCATAACCAATGGTACACATTGTTATCTGCAAGAGAAGTAGGCTTGAACATGTTTGCTTTTAAAATGAATAGTAAAGCTAATGGCGACAACTTACCACACCCCACCACAAAGCTTTTGCGAAATTACTAAACTGTTCATTGACATCGCGTTCAACTAAATAAACTAGAAAAGATGAGAATGTCAGACCAAGGAAACCGATATAGACAGATGTGAGTAGCTCCTGAAATGACAGAAAATTTGTTAAATAATATAACAACTTGATAAAGATTAAATCAAGCTTTTCTAAGCTTAAAAGCTCGGAATTTAATTTTTTTTTATTTTAAGTCAACTTACCTGTCTATGCGCATAAACTACACTTCCCAAAAGTTTCCAACTACCGCCACGTCGATCCATGCGTAGCATACGTAAAATCTGAAAAAATCTCAAAGCACGCAAAGAACTCGTGGCAAATACGCGCCGTGGCGCACCCTGACACAATGCCATCAGCGAGGCACTGATTGTTATGAGATCTGTAAAATAAATTTTTTGAAGTGCCACAAAAATAGTTTTGGAGTAAGTATTGGAATCACAAACCTATAACACAAAATGTGCTTGTCATAAATTTTAAACGACCCAAGAGACCCTGATACCGTGAACGCACACCCGCCGCCCATAGACTATAAGAATATTACGGAATTATAAAAAGAGTTGCGAACGCCGTAGATATGGTTAGGCTTACCGCACAATGAACTCCAATGCGAACCATATCACCACCAACACCTCCATACGATATAAAGAAAATGCTGCATCTCTCTCGAACTCGGGAATTGTTGCAAAAATACTTAATGCTAAGCAGGAAAAGACCATAAAGAATCTAAAAATAAGATTATTTATCATATTTTTGAGTTTCCGCATTCCGGCTTCAATCAAGCTTACACCATTATGTGATAACAAATCGCTATTACACCGCGCGGTCGTTCCAAAAAATTATAAACACGCCCCTGTATGATACGATAACGTGCATCGCGTCGATGTGAGCCGCGTGGATATTGAATTGATTTGCCCAACAGCGACATTCGTGGTATGACAAGTCGTTTTGGTGCCGGACGATATTTTCTCTTACATAATCTGTGGAAAGAAAAGATTAAAAGCAATATCTGTACGCAGAGTTTTAGATTAATGACTTTAGGATTAATGAAAAATATAATGTTTTATGGGGGGAGGTGAGGAAACAAATATCCCACATACTATAACAGTTGTAGTTTAGGAACTATCAGACTACGTTAACTCAGATTATAACGGGGCTACAGTGATAATGATAGTGCGGAAGTTATATGTGCTGCACTTGTCCAGTCTATCTGAATATCTGTTTGACTTCGCCTGTCTTTCTCCTATGCCATCATTTAAGTCTTACAGAAGTTTTTAGCTTCTTACTCATGGTCCCCCTTTGCACTGAAAGACTTTCGACAGTAAAATGTTGTCTATCTTCTCATTGGCGGCCACCGCGGTGTGACCCTAGCGTGCTCCGCCTACCACACCGTATGCCCTGGGTTCACACCCCGGGCAAAACAACATCAAAATTTTAGAAATAAGGTGTTTCAATTAGAAAAAAAATGTTTCTAAGCGGGGTCGTCCTTCGGCAGTGTTTGGCAAGCGCTGCGAGTGTATTTCTGCCATGAAAAGCTCTCAGTGAAAACTCATCTGCCTTGCAGATGCCGTTCGGAGTCGGCATAAAACATGTAGGTCCCGTTCGGCCAATTTTTAGGGAAAATCAAGAGGAGCACGACGAAAATTGGAAGAGAAGCTCGGCCTTAGATCTCTTCGGAGGTTATCGCGCCTTACATTTTTTTTATCTTCTCATTCCAGCGAACCTATCCTATATAAATGTTGTTTGGAACTCCCAGACCATAAAAGCAAATCATATATATGTATATAGATATGTAAGACTGAATGTATCAATAGCTCGGTTGGGTGTGTTCATCTAATATAAATCATTTTCGAAGATACGCCTCCTCAAGGGCATTTTATTTATGGACGATCCCAGATCATCCCAAGAGACATGGCGAAAATGCAGTCAGTTCAGCCTGGTTCTGCCAACATGACTTAGACGTGTCAGCCTTTGGATTGCTTGAAGATCTTCCAGTGCACTACTAAATGTTCACGCCTTCCGGATAACCAATCTACATTTCGTTTGAACTGTTCACAAGAGTTTTGCGGTGTGCTTTTTGAAAAGAGACTCATATAACGCGATCTTTGGTCATCGAGGGACGATATCTTATCTCAAATGTCAAAGCAATCAAAGTAACACTTACTGGCTAGAAAAATTATTATTCTAGAATCTAAAGTACTTTGACTTGCCTAAACCTTCCGTGCCACGTCTCTTTCCCGACAGAAAAAAAATTGGAAATAAGAAGGGCTTCATCTATTAACGTTAATCTATATTCTTGAGTAGATTAAGCCCTTCAAAGTTGCAAATTTCGAATTATTTAATCTCTCTCATATCAATTTTCCAACCAACCACTGAAGATGGAATAACACTAAGAGTGGTTTGTAAATATAAATATAACAAAGAAAAATTATTTATTTAATGATTCAATCACAAGAGGTTTGCTCGACATACAAATTTTTTGACAATTGCAGCAATTTTGCTCCCAAATCGAATTGGCATGCATTAACTGTGTTGTTTCTTTACGATTTTTTGAAAAATATTGGTAGAAATAGGAAGCAATCAGTTTACAAATACCCGATAAGTACTGAGCTGCATAATTCTTTAGACATTTTTTTTAATTTTATTATGAATTTATTAACTATACCGTGACCTATTAGTGTGGCTGAAAATAGGTTTTATGAAAAGATCGGACTTCAGAGAATTGTACTCTTTCGTAAACCTATGAACATACCAAACCTAAACCAATTCAAAATTCATCGTTCAACGTCAAAAACTCGACTAGTAAATCGATTCACGTAAAAATGTCGTTGGTAAATAATGGAGATGCCATAACGAAATGTACTCATTGAACATTTTAACTTATTCATTCCGTATGTTCGGAACATTCTTCCCATTTAAGAATTTGGGAATGGGTTTATATATGGAATATTATGTATATACTTATTTGATATATTCGAACCTGGTGAGGTAATAACAAACGAACGTATTCCCTATATTCTAAATTAACGATTTATACGGAACATTTCCAAGAATACTTAGCGAAAAAGAAATTCCAGAATAAAAAGGTGAATACTCCCTGTGTAGCAGGACAGGACCGCTAAAGCTTAACTCTTCTATCAAAGTCAAGTGCGGAATATAAAGTAGCTATTTTTTTATTTATTTTTTTTTTTTTTTTTGTCAATTCATTGCGGGCTCTTAGTAGAGTATCACAGCATGTCGGCTGCCTGTTCAAAATTGTCCTATCTCAAAATATTTTTCAAAAATTTCCATTCAAGGATTTGTCACAAAAACGCCCTATATTAGAATTAGTTTGAAGAACGCCTTATCTCAGATTGATTTTCATTAACTCCCTCTTTTATATCAAAATACATTGAACTTACGCTCATACGAGTATAGGGGGTTTTGAAACCAATTTTGAGATAGTGTATTTTTGAATAAAATTCCAACGTACGGCATTCTTCAAACAAATTCTGAAAGAATGACCAAAACAACATAACTCTTTAGCAATTGACAAAATATTTAGTAGAAAATGAATTATTTCCCCTAAAACCTGTTGTCATTTACAAAGCAACCCGTCCAGATTTTTCAATTTGGGAGTGTCAAAGCTCTGTCATCAATGGAGAACAAACCTCTAGTAATTGAATCATATTTAATTTTTGTTACGACTCCTAGAGCCTAGTTCTAAGACTTCAAAACATTATGGCATTAATTAAAAATTTGTACTTATTCTGAATTTTAAAATTGAATTGCCATTTATTGTTCTAGATTTGCGGAAAACTTTTCGTATTAAATGAGTCATACCCGATTTATTTGTTTTGAGGAAATTGTTTACGAGCCTATAAAGCTAACTTAGAGCAATGATGAACCCAGGGCATGTTAGATTAGGTTCGACTAGCCGGTCCGTGAGGTACTCACATAGACTGAATGAATCCGTAGTGTTACCAGAAGACAGTTTCGACGACCAAACTGAAAAACTTGGGCCTATGTTGTGAAATAACTCCGTCCTCTTGGCAATTAGTGAAAGCTTTCTACAGCATGTGCCGCTTGCTGCTTCTAGATCAGATAGCTGTTGGGTCCACGCCTTTCCCGCATGGTCGATCAAGTGCAGCCCAGACAACGGACCTTTTTACCCAAGACAGAAGAAAACACATAGTAAAAACTTGTATTTTAATAAACATTTTTGCTTGTTTGGTTTTCGGTGCACTATCGAATATTTTTGAAAAAATAACTCACAATTTTGTATTTGAAATTATTTCGAACTCAAAATTGACTAATTTGTGAGAAATATTAGGTATCTGGTATCCCTTGAGCCAAAAAATTATTTCTAGTTCCTTCTGTATTTAATCAAATAAAAAATTTGTATTTAGTTAACCTTAAGTTTAACTTGCCCAATTTTGAAATTTTTATCATAAAATTTAAAGCTCTCATTATTTTCATCCATATAGTTAGCCATTTTTCTAGTTATAACTCATTTGTCTTTGTAAAAATTTTTTCAACGTTTTTGTGGTTTAATAATTTAAAAATTTGTATATTATTGGATTTTAACGTTTGTATATTCCGTAAAATTATTTTACTGATTCAAACAATTTCAGTAAATTTTCTTTTAAGATTTTCAGAGAAGCAATCCGATGCTGCTTCTAGAGTAAATCACTTTCACTATCTCAAATTAACTTTTTCCAACTACAATTTAGAAAACGTCTCTCACACTGTCTTCAGTCTTTAAAGTTCAATAGTTAAATGAACTTTCTGAAGGCAGATTTTTCCATTACTGCGTTAATTGACTATCCCATACATACAATTGCAATCTAACACTTTTCACACACCTCAAAATTACTACAAACATCATATTTTGATGTGCCTGCTTAAAAGTTGATAGAATTTTTATGACCCAACCAAACCCACCGAAAACCCGTCAAAACAGATAATTTTCTTTATTTACACAGATCACCGTATACGACATTTAAATGCTATATTAAAAATAAGTAAGTAGTGAGCATTTTTTTATATGTATTGAAATTTTTTATCATTTTCAATATACCAAAGTTTTATTATTCATTTATTTATATTGCAAAAAGTGGGCAAGTTCTACTTGCTAAATGGCGCTCTACATTTGATAATTCAATACAAACCATCAAATTTTTGACCATCTTAATACATTTATAAATTTTTAAATGCATCTGTTTAAACGCAGTTGTTGTGATTTTTTTTATAATATTGATAATTGTTTGATATAGTAAAATTGTTTTTGTTTTATATGAAACAGATAGCGAGCTGTCAAAGCCCTTGATTGCAAGTTATAAAATTTTCGACCATCGGAAATATATAAGTTGATTAAAAATTTATGACATTTCATGACAATGATGATACAAATTTTGAAAACTTGTAATTGAAATTTTAATCTGCAAATGACAAGTCGCGTTTAGATATGTATGTAATTGGGCAGGCAGCATTGACAGGTTAACATAAATATTTAATTTTTATTTAAATTTTGAAGAAAACTCGTCGCACACTGTGATTACCCAGAAATAAGTTTGAATTTTTATTGATATCGTCGCCCGCTAGCCAGAAGCATGAGTGTACAATTTTTCCGATTTTGTGTTAGTGGTCTCTTTGGATTACCCTTTAGATTCTCTAGGTTCTACTTAAATCTAGAGCTTCCTACGTACATGGAAACCCCAATAATTTGCAATGCCATTTTCACGAATGTATAATTCAATCACACAAAGTTGAACCAGAAAAATGAATGTGGCACATTGTATGATACATTCGTTGATATGGCTAAATAATTTTTGAAAAAAATAAGAACAGCACATATTCGTATGTTCGAATGTTCGGGTATACGTGACTGGTATTCTTCAAAAAATTATACCTATGAAGAATTTTTAATGGCTTAATATCCGAAAAAAATAGTTGTTTAATTGAAGGCAAACCGGTTTATTCGAAGCCGTTGCCTCTTCCCGAATCAAAACTAAAATACTTGGAAAAATTGTGTGAAAAACTGGTTATACCAAAATAATATCATTTTTTTATAAAAATCTTGAGGGCAACGCTTTCGCCGAACCCAACATTTTAGAAGATTCTGATTCTGATGAGAATAAGAACTAGTTCTATGTTTGCAATAATATCTTAAATAAAAACACATTAGTGTATATGAAATTGAACTGAATGTGTAACTTTTTTTTCATTTGCATACCTACATAGGTACTTTCGATAAGTCAAAGCCGCGGATGTTTTCTCAAGTACTGTGATGCTTCGAATCCCAATCCGCCAACCGAATTGGCCTAGCAGGACTTGGCTTGGCCCTAACGTTATTTAAAAATCAATCTGTAGTTATTTTTTTACGTCTTTTGAGGTTAAGGCCATACCATTACCAGTTGGGCCAATTCTTATAGCTTATTCGGATTCAGCGCATCAAAATGCATAGAAAGCATGAGTAGATTAACCTGATCCGACTACTTTTAATTTTTTTATATAGATATGTTAACAAAAAATATATCAGCTTTTTAAATTTTTGTTGTGCCAGAAAATTGAATATGCTAAATCTCGGAGAATATAAGGGATGCGATCAGAACAATTATCTCAGTTAAAAGAGCATAGTGGGAGTGTAATATATAAGTACATTTTTATACTAGAAACTAATTCTTCTAATTTTGAGAGAGCAATAAACTCTGAAACTCGATTTCCCAACATTTTCATTTTGGCACATTCATGCTTCTGGCAAGCGGGTGACGATATATTTTGAAATGAATGCGAACTATGAGGTCTTATAGGCCTAAAAATATGTTCGTCTAGCCAGACGACAACGCTAAAATGTTACATAGTGAACTTTGGTACAAAAAAAAAGATAAAATAAAAAAAAAAAGTAAGGACGGGACTGTCTTCGGCTGTGCCGAAGACTTCATACCTTTCATAAATGGGGCTGAAAAATAATCTTATCCTGTTCGTAATCTCCAAATAATCGGATGTATAAGATAAGAAATATATAGTGAACAGATGTACATACGTAAACGATATTTAAGATAAATATAAAATAAAAAATGGCAAAAAACCCCTTATCTGAACGATCGCTTGTATGTGATATATATTATATATAGCTCCGATCGAAATGATTTTTACAGGAAATCTTTTATGATATATTACAATATATATCACCAAGTTTCACTTTTTTTTATTGGAAACTAGGGGAGAAATGACCAAAAATATTTCTATCTGGACGATCGGTTGTATGGGATAAGTATATACTATATACATATAGCTCCAATCAAAGTAATTTTTTTAGGAAATCTTCTATGATATATTAGAATAAATATCACAAAGTTTAACGTTTTTATATTGGAAATTAAGGGAGAAATAGCTAAAAATCTTTCTATCTGAACGATCGGTTGTATGGGATATATATTGTATATAGCTCCGATCGAAATGATTTTGTAATGAAATCTTCTATGATATATTATAATAAGTATCACCAAGTTTAACGTTTTTATATTGGAATTTAAGGGAGAAATCTTTCAAAAATCTTTCTATCTGAACGATCGGTTGTATGGGATATATACTATATATAGCCCCGATCAAAGTGATTTTTTCAGAAAATCTTCTATGATATATTAAATATGCATATATCACCAAGTTTCACGTTTATACTTTCTAAATTAAGGGAGAAATGGCCAAAAATCTTTCTATCTGAACGATCGGTTGTATGGGATATAACTATATATAGCTCCGATCAAAGTGATTTTTTTAGGATATCTGGTGTGATGCATTAGAATATATATCACCGAGTTTCACGTTTATACTTTCTAAATTGCGGCAGGAATGACCAAAATCGTTTTATCTGAACGATCGGTTGTATGGGAGATATATGTTATAGTGCTCCGATTCTACCGGATCCGACAATTGTCTAATATAACACAAAAATACATCTCTTTGCCAACATTGAGATATCTCAAAATTTTAGGGACTAGTTTGCGTTCAAACAGACAGACGGACATGGCTATATCAACTCAGTTCGTCGCCCTGATCAATTCGGTATACTTAATGGTGAGTCTATCTTCTATATTTCTCAACGTTACAAACATCGGACCAAAGTTAATATACCATTTCATGTTCATGAAAGGTATAAAAAAATCTGTCAAAATATTTATCAGAATACACCAAACCTTCCTCAACTTATTGCAAGAATGCAACCTTAAGTTTTTCGTTAATCAAGAAACTTCAATCGTTTGCGTTGAAACATTTGCAAATGTTAAAGCTGTTTGGCGGCGAAACGAAACGACATAATTTCGTTAAGTTCATTTATATATATAAGTCGAATGGTAACGTTTAATTTTTTTTTTTAACCCTGACTTATTGCTTGCACTTTGAGATCATGGCCGTAGTAGAAATATTTTAAAATAGGTCCTAACTACCACTATACGATCCAAATCTTTATTATTACATTTTATCGGAACAATTGAAACTGAAATTTGACTGGTTTGTTACTTCCCAGCTCGTTTGCTTTTTCTGGAAAGTGGACTAGGTAGGACCTATAAAGTTTAAAAAATCGATCTATCCCTAAAAATCGAATTACTTAATACGTAAGTAGTTTTTGGCCTACTTTGGTAATTGGAATACATTTTTCGGGAAGTTAACCAGGGACCAACATTTTCGAAAAAATCGCATTCATGATTATATTGGAAGAGGAAGGGGGAGATAAGGGTTGGTAGGGAAGATATGTTAAGGGAGCAAGACTTAAAGGTTAAAAGAATGCAATATGTGCAGGTACGGAAAGAGGGTGAAGGAAAGGGAGATGCAGAGGGGGAGAAGTAGAAGTTGAAGAGGGTTAGGGAGAGGCAGAGTGATAAGAGGACTGAGTGATAGTTGTATAAGGATACCATAAGAACAAGGGAGGAAATGATGAGCTTATGCGGGAAGGCTATGTCACTGCGACATACTCGGTTTAAAGGCCAGCTGCGAGACTCCATTGGCGGCGTCTAACCACCATAATAAAAATAAATAAATATTTAGCGCCATTTGTCTCTTAGGCGATTTAGACCTAACTTCATTCTAATTTTTGCTATAAATTGCTGGTACGGGACCTATATGTTTTATGCTGAGTCCGGACGGCAGTGGCAAGGCATTTTCACTGAGAAACCTTTTATTGCAGAAATACACCATACCACGGTGGCCGCCTGATCTTAATAAGGTGCAGTAAACCAAGCGGCTCGCTATGAAAATATGTAGCCTACAATCTTCTTTTCCCATTGAGCGAGGTGTGTGCTGGGTTTGGGGCACGTTACGTGAGACCACAATGTTAAGAAAAAAAGACGGCGATTGCAAATTTTAAGGACCTATGATTTAAGAGCAGATATCTGCTTGGTTGATGTCATCGTGAAGGCAAAAGCTGGCATCACCGCCATCCAAGAAATGCCATAGATGCAACGATAATAAGAGCACTAAATCATGTGACATATACTGGAGGGTAATTAAGCGCAGCTTCTGCGTCAAATTAGAGATACTTAACACGGAATTGACGGCCGCCGTGGTGGGGTGGTAGCGTGCTCGGCTTATCACACCACCACAGATCTTGGGCCCTGGGCAAAGCACCATCGAAAATTTAGAAAAAGTTTTCAATTAGAAAAAGGTTTTTCTAAGCGGGGTCGCCCCTCGGCAGTGATTTGGCAAACACGCCGAGTGCATTTCTGCCATGATTTGTAGGAAAAGTTGAAAAGAACACGACGCAAGTTGAAAGAGAAGCTCGACCTAAACTCTCTTCGGAGGTTATCGCGCTTTACATTTTTTATTTGTTTTTTTTTTTTTTTTAAGACGAAATACAACCATAGTGGGAGCATATCTGTGGAGCAACTCACACCGCACTCGAGGAAAAAATTATTTACCGGAAGGCAACGTTAAGAGCGAACGCAAACGAAGATTACACGCTACCGCAGGCAGAAAAGGTAAGAAAAAAGTAGTGACAGAAAGACGTGCGGGGAAAACTGAGCTGTTAGCCAGCAACAGTAACGTTCGAAAATTTGTATAAAAAAAAAAATACAAAACAGCCAGAACGTTAAAAACTTGGGGCAAAGTCTTATAAGAACGAAAATTGCTACCTAGTAGCGGATACTCAGATAGTACTTGAATCATAAAGAGACCACAATATACTCCGCCACCCGACTTTGACGAGGTGACCCAAAAAATATCCAGATAAAAAAAACACAATTGCGGCGCTGATTGATTGCCTGTGGATCTATTCAAATAATGAAAATAAGGCAAATGCATCAACTTCTATGAAATGAAAAACATGACGAACGGTTTGAATTAAAGTCTTATTTACCAAGTCCATAAGAGAGGAAACGGTGAAAACTGCATCAACTAACGCGAAATTAGTATTTTTGGTATGGTATATAAAGTCACGCATATTGTGGGAACGCTTGAAGTCACAGTCTGTCGATTAGACCGTACCAGTGTTTTTATTCAAAGCTGCTATACCTACCATCGAACGGATTATTAGTATGCGCCAAATCTTTAGAAAAAATTAGCTGCTGCTTTGTCTGAATTTGGTTTCCACACAAAACTTATGCGGGTTTGCTAATGACTTTGAGCAAAAGCGATTCTAAACTAACCGAGGTTTCAAACAGGATAACCGCCAAACCTTCGATTTCTATGATTTGGTGCTGAAGAAAACAATACAAGCTGCCGAACTTAACCGCTCTGTATTAACGTAGGTATATTGACGACTTTGACATGATCACCTCAAACATCTACGCCCCAAGTTTTGCTTACCGATTGCACTCTAATTTTAATGCATAAAACAAATCAACATACTTAGTTTGGTTATACATTTTTAAATTAAATTTTAATTATATAATATAATATAATAAAATTAAAAAATAAAAAATTTAGTATTAAAAAAAAAATTCTGTCAGAAGTGGGATTCGAACCCACGCCCTCAGAGAGGACCAGAACGCTCCATGTACACTCACCATTGGAATGGTAAGCAAGTTTGCACTTGAGTCTGGCGCCTTAGACCGCTCGGCCATCCTGACACTGTTAAAACGTGTGGCAAAGTACACACTTAAACTGAACAACAACAAAACAAACATTGTGTGCATTCACAATCGAGTTACATTAACAGTGGAATGTTTTCAATTGCTTGTAATGATAAAAACTACAAGCAGGGAAACATTTGCGATTTCACATGGTAGTAATTTTTATTACTTTTTAATTAGCAATAATTTTTTTAATTATTGTACAATATGATATGCATGTGTTCATATGTATTTTGAAACTTGTTTGCATTTACTCTCAGATTTGTTATTTCACTTGCATGTTGCAGTCGCTATTTTCTCCAATCTCTTCTCTTTATTAACCATAAAATGTTTCGATACGTCAAGTTGATGTTCTATTTTTAAATATTTTTAATTTCATAGATTGTCATTATAAACTAATTATGTATATTATTTGCATTTATACAAATAAAAATCTAATAACAAGCACACCAGTATAGCGCAATAAATCTTTTAAACACTTCAGTTGCTCTTTGGCATAGCACGAAACCAGATTGCCGTCGCCAAGAGCGTAAAATTTTAAATAAATAAATTTTGAGCTTAAAAAAACTTAGGTATTTCGTACATGAATATGAAATTGTACGAAACATGTGTTTATAATAGAAAAAAAATAATAAATAATGTTTTCACTCTCATACAATGAGTTGATTAATGTACTCACCATTACTCTCTTTGGGCTCTTAAAACGGACGGGTCAACAAAAATAATTAGGTACACATATACAAAAATGTGATAGACGTGAGAATGACGGCATGATGGACATGTGAAGTGCAGTAATCGGCAGAAAATAATATTTTGGCGAGGGTATAAAACGCGCAACGTTAATGAGTTCAATGCATATTAAATACTTACGCGAAAAGATATTGGAACCAATAATTGGAATAAATATTAAAACTTAATAGCTTGATTCTGCGAAAAAGCAAAAAAATAATTGAACGAAGGGAGAGCAATAAGAGCCTTTATATTCCAAAATATCTGATATCAGTGTGTGTGCCATGAAATTTAATTAATTAATGTTATAATACTAATTACACTTTATAGTATCGAGTATTCGAGTTTTTAACGGAGAAGAGCTATTTAAAACTTGATAAGCTGTATCGGAAATAATGCGGAAAAGAATATATAAAAACGGAAAATTCATTGATCGCACGTGGGTACGTCAGTCAGTTGGCTGCTTCTTTTGAACAAAGCATATTTTGAGCTGAACGCTTTTTATATCCATGTGTGTGGTTGAATATCTATAAAATTTTCATTCTACTGTTTACTTTTTCGATTGTTCTTGTTTTTTTTTTTTTCATATGTGTACCCCAAAAGTCTGCTTCTATAATAAGATACTATAGTTTCCAGAAGCTCATATGTATTTTAATATTGATGAATGTTGACAGAAAGCATTGAACTCGAGCACCTAATAAGATTTTAGTACGTACTTTTTGTAAACACATTTATTTTTTTTGCCACTTACCTATTTAGGTAGAGTCAGATGATTGAATCAACGTCACCGAATAAACACTCGCACAAATGTATTTTAAGATATTTTCGCGCCACAGTGGCTACGCACTGTTTACAACACACATGTTTATACGGCAAAGGTATTCTCGTTAAAGAACTTTTTACTGCCAAAAAAAAAATTTTTTTTGTTTTTTTGCTTTACCGAACTATGCACAGCGCAATGGATCTCACAAATTCAAACAACTCGTCCAAAACACTTTTCCAACAGACACAATTTTAATAATATTCTCACGAATGCTACATAATACAATTTATTGGCGTCACCAAAATTCATTAACAACAAGCGCTAGAAATATGTGCTCTCCTCGGCAAGTGCCTTTAATAACAGCGCGACCACCTCCAGCTCCACAAAAGCAGCTGATCAATCAGTTAGCCAGCAGTAAGATCCGATAGTCAGCGTTAAGCACCAAGGCAGACAATGAAATAAAAAAGATAATGCATATTGAAAAATAAATATGTAAATATGTACGTTTCTATATGAACTATTTAAATAAATATTCAATGTACAAAAAAACATTTGTATAAAGTTAAGAAATAATTAGAAAAAGATTTGGAAAATATGTATGCGAAGTGCGGTGTGAAAAGAATATTTGTAGTCCCACGCGAACTTATGCATGTAAAATTATTTGGTTTGTCATCACCTGTTGATTGAGTTTAAAATGCTATTTATCATATGATTAAAAAAGTTATGACATGATTTTGGTAAACAAATTTTCGATATTTTTCACATGCCCAGATACTCACTGTCAAGGAACTAAAACGCGGGCTGCAAACTGTGTTTTTAACTGAACCTCCCCTATCGTTTTAGGCATTGAACCGAATCAGTAAATAAATGAGATTTTGAGTCCAAAAACATAACCCAACCCCATTCAGAATACAAGCAAATGCAATATACTACATTAAATAAATGCGTTTTTTATTCGGAACTTTGAAATTACATTTCATTATAGCAAAATAATGAATTATATATCTAAAAACGGTTGAAAATTGCAAAAGTAGGTATTAATGGCTGTCAGGCTGCTGTTTTCGCGAAAGCAAAAGCTGTAATCATCGCTATACAAAAACGCTATGAACAGAACATTAGAGCTGCGAAATTATAGTTGTGTCATTCGATATTTTCGATAATTTGAAAAATACAATCGATAGTTTTTGATAGTAGCGAAAACAGTGTGTTGTTACATATGACCATTAGAGTGGTTGTTATAAATCAAGTCAACGATTTTCTTTAGTTTCTGATATCGTTATACCAAAGATATCACAAAGGGGTCATAGTTAAGATTTTCTATGGAGATTAAAAAAATTTTAATTATATGTTTTCGTATCTACGTCTAATAACTTCAATGCTTTAAAAATTTGGTGCGGATCGGCCAATCCAAACAAAAGTTAAATGTAAAGTCAAAGACCCTTTCCTGAAAAGCTCACTATCTTACTATCGACAGAAAAAAATCGATGGTTTTCCAAAATTAAAGCAATCGATAGTGCCATCGATAATTCTGCAGCTCTACCGGGCAGTGGAAAAGAACAAACGGGTCTTGCCATGCCACAGTGGTGAATAGGAGATAAGCGCAACACGTACTCACGGTGTTGCTTTCGTGGTTGGCTAGATTTCGACGGCAAATAATGGTGTTCATGGCTGCGAACGACCATTTCGTTGTGTTTCGCAGCAATGATTACTTTTGGGCTTGCCAATCCAATACCCACTCGATTTACAATTACCTCCACTAATCGGCGAGAAAAGACATTGCAAAATTTAAAAATTTCATTGGCGCATATAAGTCAGTTTTTCGCGTTTTCTGACCACTTCGACTTTTTTAGTTGATCACTGTTTTGATCTAGGTGTGCGATGTGATGTCTGGCACGTCTCTAAACCTCGTAAATGTACTACCGACCAGATATTCAACATACGAAAAACCCTGAATAAGATGCAGCGAATGATTATGCTAGAACATTTCATATCACAAAAAAAGATAGCACAAGTAAGGAAGTCTAAGTTCGGGTGAAACCGAACATTACATACCCAGCTGTACGCTTGAAATGCTGTTGTTGTTTGTTTAAAAATTTTGTTTCCAAATTTTGATCAAGAGTCTCAATATCAGTCCACACGTCAAATTTCAACATTCTAGTGATAGTTCCGCATTACAGGTTTTACCACTAAGTTCGAACTGATGCCAATCAGATGATCAGTCAGAAAGCTAGTAGCCAAACTTGTGCAAACAGCGCAAGAGTCTGAGCTAAGTATTTCTATTTAAATTAAGCATAAAAGCAGCAACCATCACAGAACCATTTAGGCTGCGACAGTTAAGAACGCGTTCTAAAGCTCTGCAGTGAAGGTATGTGCCTGTATCGTTGGAACATTGCAATATTAAAAGTGTCAGCTGAAACACTGTGTAGAGGTAGGTCAATGGCTAGTGCTGTCTTTCAATGCAATAAATAGTTCGCTAGTGTCAAAATAGCTAGTTTTTATGCCGTTAAATAATCTAATACGCAGTTTGGATTTTTACTTATTCGCCATGGCATTTTTACCGATACGCCAGTTCTTTGACAGTAGTGAACCCGCAAAATTTTTTAGAGCTATGTAAAATATTATTGATAAAAGTACTGCAACTTCTTCACATATTTTTGTGTGACCTATAACATAGTTTTATATCACTGATATGCATTTGCCTTGGACTTTCTTAGCGATTTCGATAAACTTTATATAATCATTGGGAAAGTTTGAGATTTTAGCGTAGTTAGATGTGAAATCCCCTTCAATGTTGGTCGCCTTGTCGTGGAGAAGGGGCTTAAGTACCATGTTAGAATCTCCTCCCAACACGAGACGAACTAAGAGGAAAACCCCATATGTCCTACAGCGTCGATGGCGTGTTAGCAGAACGCATCACTTGTCGCTGCAGGTGTTGAGGTACCCGTGCCGATGGCTGTGTGGTCAGCGGGTGTATATTGAAAGGCTGATCGCGAACGGTCCCCTCCGATGCCCAGGCAAGGTCGGTTGTATAAGTGCCTTACCCCCGGTATGCTGGCTCTGCCGGGGGCTGACTAACCCTTCCATGCAAACTCGTGGGAACTCTATGCCCAATGTAAATGAAAATAATAAAAATTAGGGGAGAAAGGGAGCGTTCTGGGAACGCTCTCTGAAGACGATCTTCTGGCAACGCCAACAAACTCCTGGGGGAGCTCAACCTGGCGGAGCTGGGTGAGGATGGGTCGTCAATCCTCGGAAGGCGAGCAGGCGAGTCTCAACCCAATGCTCAGGGTGGCTCAAATTAAACTGCAGCACTCGAAAGTCACCTCGGATAACCTGCTGGTCCTCCTCAGGGAAGAGGACATTGATGTCTGCCTAGTGCAGGAACCACGGGTCTGGCGGTCACAGGTAATGGGCCTAAAGACTCGAAACTATAACCTATTTTACACACATGGAGAAGGGACACCGAGGGCTTGTATCCTCGTTAGGAATATTATTAATGCTTTCTTTTTACCTAATTTCAGTAGTTACGACGTTGATGTGGTCAAGGTCGAGTCAAGTAGCGGCCGAAGCATGACGATCGCCTCGGCTTATATGGCCCAAAATCGACCCGCTCCTCCAGACGAGGTCGCGCAAGGCACGCGGTTTGGGGTAGCAACGAGATAAACGAACGGGGTGAGTCTCTGTTTGAATTTATATTAGCTAACAAGCTCTCCCACCTTTAGTTTTCCGAGTACGGCGAACTACCCGGGGTGGGAGTAAGTCCTTGATATAACACTAACACCTGACTCCCGGGAGCTTACGGTAAGAAACTGGGAGGTGTCGAAAAAGCTTTCCCTGTCGGATCACCGGTTGATCCTTTTCAACATAGACTTAGAAAAAGTCAGTCGCACAGAAACCCTAAACGGACGTCCTGGAGCCTATTTGACAGGATAGTCCTCCATAGGATAGACTCCATAGAAGTAGGACGCCTATACAATCTACAGACAGTCTTGACGACCGAGTTCGGTCTCTGGAGAAAAGTTTTCAGGTGTTCTTAAAGTTGCCTGTCCAATTTCGAGGAGCAAAAAGACCTTCCCGCCGTGGTGAGACAAAAATCTCAGCGACCTGAGGTCAAAGTGAAATAGCGAATGGGACTCCCTTACGTGTGGGCATTGTATAAGCAATCAATTTTGGGTGACTTGATAAGAAAGAGGGTAAATATATATATTTCATTAAAAAACAATAATAAATTACTCTAAATACTTCTTGAAATAATAAATTTGCTATAAAGTAACTTATAAAAAATATAAAGAATTAAAAAAAATTCATGTCAGAAGTGGGATTCGAACCCACGCCCTCAGAGAGGACCAGAACGCTCCATATAAACTTCCCATTGAATTGGTAAGTAAGTTTGCACTTGAGTCTGGCGCCTTAGACCGCTCGGCCATCCTGACACTTAACGGTTTTTTGTCAAAGTGCTTAATTCAACCAGGGCATATTTCTTAACGCCAAACTAAATTATTTATATATTATTATTCAGATCATAAGAAAGCATTTAAGTTCAATTGATTTTAAATAAATATACTTATATTTAGGTAACCAAACAAACCCTTGTAATTACACTAATTTCACTTTAAAGTTTCATCTTAGTGGTGCCAGGGCCATCTGTCGCTATTTGTTCCAATTATGACGAAAACAACTATTAGCAGAGACGAAAACCTACCATTATTTACATTCACAATGGGTACCAACAATAGTCTCTCCTCTGTTACGAGCTAAAAATAACATGTTAGCATAAACAACAGACATGGTGGCATTATCTTTAGAAAAAAAAAAAAAATGCCACAAGAAAAAGTATGTACCTTTACTGCCGTCCATTGCAAAACGGTAGTAAAATGAATTTACTGCCTTTTAGGAATTTTAATGCCACACAATTTCTGCGACTATAATTTACTCATTAACTAAATATATGCACATTCAAAATTTACAATGAAAAATCAAACAAGGTTCTAAATTTGAAGTTTACTTGAAAAATCTTAAATTTCCCGAACAAAAATTCAATTTTCTCCGATTTTACTTTTTACATTCTACTGCCTTTTTGCTTTGGACTGCTGAATGTTAAAAGTTTGAGGCGCCTAAGAACAGATAAGTCTAGCGTTATGGTGGGCTGAAATCGAGGAATAGTAACTTTATTAAAGCAACATCAGCCTAATATCTTTTAAGTTCCATGTGTTTGCCATACGATTCAATTGGCAGTTTCAACTGCCTAAAAATCTCTCCGGACGAAATTCAAATTCAGAAATATGTAGGGCCGTTTTCTCAAGTAAACCTTAAGGTATATCGGTTTTCGTGAACAAAATTCGTATTTATAATTTTAAAGTTCACATGAGAACACGTTCCTTAACTGGTTTATTAAATTCCCAAGTAGACAACGCGTATTTCCAAAAGTCAAAAATTAAAAAAAAGCTTGTTTTCTGAGTATTTTTCAATGGTTATGGAGTTTCTTAATATGAGACAGTTCTGCAAAATAACGCCCAATTATGACACTTTGCTGGACCTGTTTTACTTTTCAGGAACTACAGAACTATTGAAAAGCTACTCAGAACACCAATTTTTTTTTTTATTTCTACATTTCAATAATTCTAGAACTATTGAAAGTCTTCTCAGATCCCCAATTTTTTTATTTTTTTTTTTTTGAAGTTTTTACCCTTGGGAAAAACGTGACAGTTGGACGTTATTTTGTAGAACATTTTCTATTTTTCAGGAACTACAGAATTATTTGAAACCTACTCAGGAAAGTTTTTGCTTTGCGAGATTGTGTATGCCAATTTCACAGACATCTTTTACTACTTATAGTGGTCAAACGCTTGACTTTAAACAATTTTTATAGAACACGGATGGCATCTGTAAATTGTTTTTTTGAAATTGTAGTACACATTTTTTTAAGTTTTTTAATAGATGTATGAAATGATTTTTACTGATATGTTTTTTATGAATAAAATGAACAAAGCGCTTGAAAAGTTGCCTTTAACTTAAACTTTGTTTAGCTTTTGTTGTCTAGCCTTTCCTTGAAAAAGTTCTGGCAACACTAATATACAATTTTAACAAGGTTTGTAAAAGCTTTAAAAAGTTAAACAACGTATCATTTTAAAAATTCTTGTTAAAAAAAAATTATCAAGCAAACAATTTGGCTTATATTAATTAATAAAAAATATTCTGTCAGAAGTGGGATTCGAACCCACGCCATCAGAGAGGACCAGAACGCTCCATGAAGACTTACCATTGTAATGGTAAGTAAGTTTGCACTTGAGTCTGGCGCCTTAGACCGCTCGGCCATCCTGACACTTAATTAACATTTGTCAAATGGCATAGAAAACAGAAGCATTGCAATTAACAGCAACAAACAGATGAGTAACAGCGCATACAGTTTTAACACGAATGATGCCACAGAATCAAAACTGCAACATCTTGAGATGTGGATAGAAATAAAAAGAGGCGCAGTTCGTACTTTTTGCGATATTCATTTATAATGTACCTACGTGTCGGGTATTAGAAAATTACCTTCTACACATTTTTAAGCAGCTTATATTATTGTTGGAAAAAGGATGAATTGTTTAATTAATAAAATCCCCTAAAACAAATAAAATACCTCATGAAAATCTGTAGAAGCAATTTAAAATTATTCCACAAGTAGTACTAACAAATGAATTTCGCAAAAAGTAAAAACTTCCATCTCTTATTATTTTTTTCCTCTTTGGTATTATATTATTAGTAGTGCAGGCTTGCCAGAAAGCTGTCAGAGCAAACTAATACGAGGGTGTATAAACTAACTTTGTTTATTGAGTTCAATATCTTTATATAATAAAAAGTTTTATTGGTGGCTTATTGTTGAAGTGAATTTAATTATTGTAGAGCTACGATATTTCATGTTTTTGATTCTCCTTCAACAAAAATTATGACCCATTACTTTAGCTACTACAACAACCGTTCTTGTCTGATATAGGTGCCTTCTTTATACAAAAACCGTATTGTTCAAAACCGATACAGCTCACCACATACATATTATATTCTTTACTGGTTTACACTTAGGGTTCGACTACATTGCCACCGACAGGTCGATAAAATGTAATCAGCCGATATTTTCGTTCGAGATCGTGCTCAAATCTAAGTAAGGTTTTAACTAAATAGCTTATAAAATATTATTTTTCAAGAATTAATCCATGAGTTGCAATTTACATGGATAACAATTTTAGCCAAAATTGTAAACCATTCATTGGTTTAAGCAATATTTGAAGCTTTTTTGTATCAACTTGACACCTTTAAATTTACTAATATGTTTTTTAATTTAGTTCGGTTTGAATCTTAAACTTATTTGAACAATAATTCCAAAATGTCGAAATTCGTTTTAACACAAAATCAAACAAGCTTCAAAAATCTTAAAATAGAAGCTTGTACTCTTATCTTGGCTAGAAAAAAATTCTCAAAGTTCAAGCTTTTGCTGAAAATTTAAAATTAAAAATTTCATTTAAGAAGAGAGCTGCAAGTCATTGATTGTTTTCCACAACATTTTGTTATACATATAAAGTGTTAGACCACGTTTACACATGCCTTAAACTACAATAAATTGTCAGTATACAATCTACGCGTTTACATATTTCCGTCCTTTGGAATTAGATTAATTTCTGTACGATTTTTTCTTTTCTCTTTTATTTTGTACTTCTAATTAGCGAGTTTAATATAGAGGTGAATTCGATGAAAAAAGCTCCGCCTCTGTAAAATTTTTTCATGATTACCAATTATCGAGGGGAAAAATTTATCTGGGAGATCTTGTCATATAATTTAAGATTAGAGGTTAAGTACGAAAATGAAAATAATCTTGTTATATGTAAACTAGATTTTATGATAGAATTTTTTTGTACAGATGTAATAGCTTAGTGTGTAGAAAAAATTGAAAACATCCGGACATCGGATCGAACTCTTGCCACCGTCAACTAGATTTTATTTTTTTTTTTTAGCGAAAGTGAAAACTTTTCTGGCTTAAATTTAAACCTGCGCACCCCTTTTCACGAAGACTGGTATAATCAGTGATCGATCAAAGTAAACGTCCTCAAATAACTGAATAAGAATTTTTGTTTATTGAACATATTAAATTACTAAATATCTATAACACATTTTACTGTGCCTTTTATTTTCCAAAACCTAGATGCATTTTAAAATCCGAAACACATTTTAAGCAATTTAAATGTAAAAATTATACATAGCAGCCTATTTTCAATAATTTTAAGAAAGTAGCATCATTTTAGTAATTATATAACATTTACTTAAATTTGATAATGATTAAAAAGATCAATAACGGTTCACACAGATATAAAAAAGCTGCAGAAATACCTCACAAAAAGGTCTATATAGTTCTCAGTAAAAATTACAGACTGCCTCTATTAAAAAATGTTTTATTTCGTTATTTCTTCAAAAAAAAAAAAAAAAAAATGGGTCTAAAATAGAAGTAATTACTTTTTTTCTGACAGAAGATACGGAAATTTAACTTAAACCTCTTTTAAACTTGGTCAGTAACCATTAGTTTTTTAATACAATTTTTGATGCTGTTTTAAGTTTGTATTTGAGAAAACTACTACGGAAATAAAATGTTAGCTATAATTATAATTTATTTAGTCATTTACAACGAATTTGCCTTAGCTACAAATTTGCTCTACTTGTCTGAAAAGCTTTTTGCCGTCGCCTCGCCGACCACATAAAAAACATGTCGGTAACGGGTTACAGGTCTGTAAATATTAACTTAACTATAACATTCAACAACAGCTGTTATGTTAGTAAACGGAATGTACTTAAATGATGCTATTGTGAATGAGATTGCTGCAATACGTTAAAATAAGTGCTTAGACATGATTTAGTTATGTCCCATATGGTCTAGTGGCTAGGATATCTGGCTTTCACCCAGAAGGCCCGGGTTCGATTCCCGGTATGGGAATTTTTTTTAGTTTTTTTACAACATGTTTTTTTTTAATGCTTGGAACAAATTCTGTGGCAATTTGATAAAACAACCTATCTTGAGTTAAGTTTTTGGGCTCTTAACAGAAATCCGTTACAGGTCAAACAATATTATTTATTCAAAGTCCTAATGCTAAATGGGTGCTACAGAATGTATGCATGTAGCCTGAATGATGAGATGCTGATAGCTTTTAATCAATTTTTGTCAATTTTTGTCAATTTATCGAGATAAGTAGTTTTGTCAAATTGCCACATAATTTATCCCTGGGATAAGTTAATATTACTGTAAGACTCAGTCCAGACAAATGGCTTAAAAAGAGAAGTCGACATCGCATGCTGCCGTGCTACAGTTCGTGAGTAGGAAATTCAACAAGTGGAAAGAAAAGTTGTCTCATATAAATAAAAGATGATGTATACCATACTCGGTAACATGATAGCTATCGATTCTTCCTTTTCTTTGTTTCTTGCTTCAGAGTACGTTCTCTGCTCACTCGTAAATAATGGAGTTATGTAACAAATATTGTGCAAATTATTAGGAACATTTGAGGGAAAGTTTTGGGAGGGCTGACACCCAAGTTCCGACAATCCTTAACGGTTTCACATCGAGCTAAGTGAGAACTATACTTATTACTTTAAATGAAAATAAGATGGGTAACCTTTAATGGGAAAAAGGTGAAAGCATGAAGCAATAGAAGAAGTTAGAAGTTCCTCATCATCGGCTGGTTGGAGATCACCCTATAACACCGATGCAAGGCCGCCATGTCTCTGGCAATGATTGAAGCCCGCCTTATCGCGAAGAAGTGTCTTATCTCAGAATTGTATTTATGTTTTTAAAGTTTATGAAGATTCGATTCCAGAACGCCTATATTACGATTACAACATGGACATCGCAAATGTGTATCATACCGATTGTCTTACGCCCAAAAATACTGGATGTGGCGTTTCATCAGGATCTACATTTTGACGAGTATGCAACCGCAATTGTACCTAAAATCCAAATCCGTAATAAAATTCTCAAATCTCTTGCCGGACGTACTTGGGGTAAAGACGAAGAGGTGCTCATTGCTACTTACCTGTCACCGATATAGTTTGTCTTTTTTTTGTCCCCAGAATACCACCTATACAAAGGCGAGAGTACTCCCCATTAGGAAGATATTTGAAATGCTCAACAAACTGTTTCAAAAACCTGACAGGAGATCTAAGGCCATACGGCACCGAGAACACAGCCATATGTAGAAGAAAAGCACAAATAGGTTATCAGTGATATCCACCAAAAGGCATCGGACCTCTTTGCTAGGAAATGCCCGACGAGTCCCGTTCTTAAAGATAAATACCCTTAATTCGTAGAAGAGAAATCATTCACATGACATCAACCATCTATTTAATTGCAATGTGGAACATAGGGTGGATCCCTTTTACTCTGGTCTACCTCTGTTAAAACTCCAAGTTTCCTTGGACCCCCGTTTAAGGATATGGATGATAATTTGTGAGTTGTCGCATGGATTGGATGGAGCCAAGCACCACTGCAAAAGCAACAACAACTGGCTGAGCCTCAGCCAAAGAGTATTTATTAATAAGAGACGTCAGAACGCGTACTTTGACAAATTACTCGATGTTTTCTCAAGGTAGTCGTTGGTTTTTTTGTCAGATGTATTTATAAAAACGCCTTCTATACATTTTCGTGGGGTATTTGTGTTTATTTTGATGATTGTATTAAATTAATTAATTAATTCTCTTTCCAAAAATCGTAATTATGCAAAGTCATTTCACCGCATAAATATATAGGATGCAGTTAAAGAAAACTAAACAAAACTTCCTTGAGAATCACATTCGGCATGACAGGGTTGCTTTGGCAACAACAAAAGTATCGAGTGGCGCCTCTTAACAAATATATACTCTTTGCCTCAGCCTTCAATATTATTCTAAGCAGATGAAATAGCGTGATTTTTCGTTCTACCGACCATGTACATATATGTATGTTAGGGCGGGTCAAATTGTATGGGGAAAAAAATTTCAGGTGCACATCCAGTTTCTGAATCTATGGGTCATACTGAGTAATATTGTCCATGTGACCATAGGTCTGAATTGAATTTCGAGCCTCCCTGATTTTGTTAGACAATTTTATATCCCAATCCGAATCCGAATTTGACATTTATTTTCATGTATTTTACTTGAGAGAGCCACTATTCGGATTGGGATATAAAATTAGCAAAATTAGGGAGGCTCGAAATTCATTTCAGACCTATGGTCCCATGGACAATATTACTCAGTTTGACCCATAGATTCAGAAACTGGATGTGCACCTGAAGTTTCTTCCCCCATACAGTTTGACCCGCCCTAATGTATGTATACATATAATTTATTTTACTGTATCTTCCCTCCATGCATGCTATGGACCAAGCGAGTACTCCAAACTTAACCACAATTCATACAAAAAATATGGTCCAATTAACATTGCGATGTCCTAGGACTGGACCATATACTCCAATTCAGCATTACATCAGAGTAATCCATGGAGTATCCAGTATGACACAAGTGGACCACATGATCCAACGATTTTTGCAGGGTTATTACCAAATTGCATCCTTCTATACTTAACTCATGAGTGTAGCTTTTTAATACGATAGTTCATGTCGAGTCCCGCGTGAGTTGCAGAACCACCCGATGTGCATTAACTGTTTTATTAAAATCTGCTAATAATAGTTATTATACAAATTGGTGATAAATACATCGTTTAAAATAATCGAACATTTCACATGCCGTGCTTCATTTAAACTCACTCATTTGTGGCGAGACCACTCAAGTCAAACACTCAATTATGATAACTATTGAACCATTTATCATTAATCCCAATGAATGAATATGATTCAATAAGAATATAAGAGGCTGAAAATTTAAAACTTTACGAATGTAACTAGAATTAAAAGCTGGTACATAAGTATAAGTACGATGTATGCACGCAACGATCGCAGCTCGATCACATTAGACTACAATGTGACATAATCGTATTGATTCAGTAAAAAATCTTGTTTTCTTTATTTAAAACCGGATGACGCTATTTGTAAAACAAAATAAACACCACAGCTGCTGCGCACCCACAATGCGCCTTTAACAACCGATCCTCACTTGCAGATCAGCTGTTGCACGTGAGCGTTTATTGTTCATTATGATCATCATAATGATCACATTACAAAATTTTTATGTCAGCCGTTAACTCGCATTGTTGATCTTTGTTACGTTGCTTCACTTCTGTTGATCTTCATTATAATTTTTATACCCAGCTGTACTTGTACACAGGGTATTATAACTTTGATTGGATAATGGTTGGTTGTACAGGTATAAAGGAATCGAGATATATATAGACTTTCATCTATCAAAATCATCAGTATCGAAAAAAAATTTGATTGAGCCATATTCGTCCGTCAGTCTGTCTGTCCGTAAACACGATAATTTGAGTAATTATTGAGATATCGTCACCAAATTTGGTACACGAGCTTATATGGACCCAGAATAGATTGGTATTGAAAATGAGCGAAATCGGCTGATAACCACGCCCCTTTTTATACACCTACATATATAACATTTTGGAAAACACAAAAAATCTGATTATTTAGTAAATAATACACCTAGAATGTTTAAATTTGACCTGTGGACTGATATTAAGACTCTTGATAAACATTTGAAAAAAATTTTTTAAATGGGCCTGGTACCGCTCACTTGTGATAAAATCAATTTTACAAATATTATTAATCATAAATCAAAAATCGTTAAACCTATCGTAACAAAATTCGGCAGAGATTCTACCTTTACTATAAGGAATGCTTTGAAGAAAAATTGACGAGATTGGTTAAGGGCCACGCCCACTTTTATATAAAAGATTTTTAAAAGGGTTGTGGACGAATAAAATAAGCTATATCTTTGCAAAAAAGAGCTTTATATCGATGGTATTTAATTTCCCAAGTGGATTTATGACAATAAATATGAAAAATTTCAAAATTAAAGAAATCAGCTTGGCACCGCCCCTTTTATGATTAAGCAATTTTCCATGTTTCGGAAGCCATAACTCGAAGAAAAATTAGTTCAGAATAGAACCTGTATATGTATTATTGCGCAGCCACACAAAACAAACAACATCAACATTTCAAGTGTACAGCTGGGTATGTAATGTTCGGTTTCACCTGAACTTAGACTTCCTTACTTGTTTTCAGCTGATCTTGCTTGCCGATCAGGCCAATTATCAGCACACATCAATGCTTACTTCCAGTTGAGGCAATCATAATATTTGAAACCTACATATGTTGTTGGCAACAAGATTCCTTTAACCTCGTAACTGTCCATTCAATTTTTGCGTTCGCCTTTGTCAGATAATTTGAGTTGCTATCCGTCTGTTTTCAATCTAAGAAAACTCGTTTAACTACAAATCATATCAGCTGAGTCAAGTGGATTTGTAGTAAATTTATATTGAGGTGATGTATGTATGTTTTAAAATTCGTGGACTCAATTAAAGCTGAAACTTGTTGAAAGCTTCTAATTTAGAGGTTAATTAAAAGACAACACACAAATATTTCTTGTGCGAGCTAAGGTATAAAATGTGGAAGTATGGGCTAACCAATGAAAACGCCAAGCCGTTCGGAGTCGGCGTGTAGGTCCAGGACACTTTTAGGAAAACATTAGAAGCTAGGCGCATGATTTTCTTATTATTTGTCCTGGGTGATATATATCTCCTCTTCTGGCTCAAAATTATTGTTATCCATAGTACTTATTGTGTGCTGCTGGTTCAGCAGTATCCTTCAGCAGCTGGTTTGCGTCTTCTACCTGTTCAGGGTCCTCTACTTCTGGAGTATTGTTGCTGTGGAAGATCTTCTCCTTGGTCACGCGACTGGCAAAGGTAACTTACTGAACCAATTTCGCACGAGCTTCCTCGCACATTTCTAGCATAATTGGTTTACTGGTCTTCGATGACCACCATCATCATCATAAATTTGCGCTTAGACGCCCAACCGTTTAGTAACAAGTAACGCCTGCCAAGCCTGTTTCTGGATAACTGACGACAAATGGGAGCACCAAGTGAGAGATCAAGTCACCTTACACCTGGCTATTCCAACTCAGGCGGGAGGTCCTGCCTTCCTCTACTTAAAAACAGCGAAGTTGATCGAAGTTCTTTCATGGTCGGAAAGTATTCGTATATTCGCATAACAAGACCTAGCCAGCAAAGCCTTTGCGCTTTTATTCGCTGTAATCTCTTTATTTCCTCGTATCCTTCACTACTCCCTGTCAGCATGACGGACAGGAATATATATATATATATTCCGGAGAACTTTTCTTTCGAACACTCCAAGTGCTATTTCCTCTCATTTTGAAATCGTCCATGATTCCGAGCAATACATCAGGATAGGTATGATAAGCGTCTTGTGGAGCGTGAGTTTTGTTCATGGAGAGAGAAATTTACTTTTCAATTGCCTGCTCATTCTAAAGTAGCACTTGTTGGAAAGAAAACTCTCTTCGACGACTCTCCTTCTTGTTATTAGCTGCCGGTTCGGGATGCTGCTAATGTACGGTATGATGCGCGCAACCAACATCCCGAGGTGTTAACCAGAATGATTCACGAAAACAATTCTTCCCCTTAATAATCCGTGGGAGGTAATGAAATGTGAGTTCGTGGTCTCTATTGCGCATTTTCGCAGGTTAAATTAGTATCCGCTAATTTTAAGTGAAAACTAATTAACGCGCTTGACGACCATGCATTCCCGAATGGGCCGGGCTATCTCGCACATGCTTCATGGCAAGCTTAAACAATCAGACCTTAATCTCTACTCAGCTCTGCTGAATAGTTGCGGGTAATCCACTGTTCATATCCACAATGATTGAAGAGGCTAAGGACTAAGCACGCAGTAGAGGAAAGAAACCTCCCCAGGGGGACAAGCGTCTGTTCAACTTCGATCTGGATACTGTAATAAACCCAGACATACATTATGTATGTACTGCTTGTAAAGTGTCCCCATATGACACCAACCACCCTTTTAATTGAAAAGTTGAATCAAGCCTCTAACACCTCTTTCTAAATGTTCCATTCCTTTCGAAACTGCAAGTTTGAATGCTGCAAGAGGATATTGATGGCAACTTGTGAGTAATCTGCACCTATTGGATGTGGCGAAGCATTGCTACAACAACAACAACGACAACAACAACAATGCTCAGTTGAAGACTATTTTTGGCAATCTCGTAGTAATATGTGTCTTATGTCGCATTTGTTTTGCGCTAAACGTATCGTAATTTTGAGTAAACGTTACAGTCAGATATCTGCGTCGTTTGGAGCGTATAGAGGTCGCACGCTACCTTTGGAAGCCCTTCTACTATCGTCTTATAATATTTATCGTCATAAACACCGCCCCGTGGTAACCAAACTTCCTTAAGTCTATTTTGTATTGACTCATTTGGCTGCCTTGGAGTTGGATTTTTGACCTTGGGTACTGTAGTTGTCATTTTACTGGGCATGACAGCTGTTGTTACTGCAGATTTTACTCTTGGCGTACTATGATAGGTACTGCCGCAAACACTTATGATCGTCTCCTGACTAAAGGCGAGAAGGGTCTCCACATCTGGTTACGTAGCGTCAATCAAGGGATCTCTGTAAAGCATAAATCTCCAAAAAGTTTAAGCGATTGTCCTTTCACAAACACATTGAGAGCATAATTGTGCTATGAACTGTAGACCACTGCTGTAGAGGCTCGTATTCGTCGTCGCCGCCGATAATTCCTTTATGTCTGAGATATCCGACGTCCTTCTTTCTTAATTGTTCATTGTTCATTTTTGGTGCCACGAGTTTGTCTAAAAGAGTAGGCCCCTCGTTCGCAAACCAAGTATGCGCAAAGAAGGTACCCTTGCAAACGACTTTGCATGCGCGTGATAAGCAGTCCTGGAAGGTCACGGTGATTGCTTTCATTGAGGTGTGGCGAAGGCCGTTATTGAAGCCACATCCCAGCAACAAGAAGCCCGGCAATGAGTATGCCAATGAGGTTTATCGAGTCACCTATTACCATTATTACACACACATATATATTCTACTTCCGAGAAGAAAATCCATAGATCTGTATTATCGTAACTCCGGAAGAATACATTTATTAGAATTTTTCTTGTCTTTATTAGAACTCACTTGAAAAGTAAAAAGGTTGATTTGTTATTTTTTTTCTCAAATTAAATTTATGCCACTAACCTCATTTAGTTTCATTGAAGCATTTTACAACATAACAGCGCAAGCTTGACAATCCAACTTCTTGTTTAACAGCTCAAAAACCATGCATTTCAGCATACAAACGTTACATATTTACATACATGTATTGGATATATTCTTAAGACTTTGATTTAATCGCTTCAAACGTGGCCATCAATCTCTTGCAGTTTGCACTGCCATAGAAGCAGTACTACCATGACACAGCTCAAACTCAGTCTCAAACTCAATCACAAACACGGGCGTTAAAATATTATCTTTGGTCCGTCAAATCTATCATCACAAGGCACACTCAAGCACAGCTCGAACTATATACATGTGACTGCTCACAATAATAATTGCTTTGGACCCAGAACCCAGCCAACATTTTTGTTTCACACCTTCACATTTGTTAAACAATAGAAGGATAAAAGTGTTCTCAAATCCAAAGGAATATTTCGAATTGCAGTTAAATGAAGAAACCATCGTCTCACAATCTGCCAGCACATCCAATATCTCACGTACTTTTACGGATCATTTCCGTATTTATCTGACACAAATCGGTTGGTCTTTAGGTATAGCTTTTTTAATAAAACTCTCAGATAGGACGTTTTGGAATCGGTAGTGGAGTTGTGTTGGTCTTCTTATCAGCCGACGTGGACAGTTCACCAAAAATATTTTTGCTTTTTTTCTTGCGGTGCGATGAGTTTGCGTGGCTCGGAAAAATTATTTTGGAAGAATCCCGCTCCCTTAAGGTACATGAGAGACGTAAATGTTAGCTGGGCAATGAGTAAGTAGTCCTTAAAGTTTATAATGTATACCGATTTACCCGATGATCCGGTTACACATGAAGTTCATACCTCACTGCTGGCGATTGCTGATCAAATAGGGTTGCTAGGCTGCTGATTACAGTAATCGGAGCTCGTCGTTTAAAAGCAACTCTGACTTTGAGTGCAATGTACAGAGAACATTGTTAAACGGCGTTTGCCTAAACTCACTTGCAGCATCATTGAGATTACGTGTGCTCCCGGGCATTGCGGCACCCCTAATGATTTCAATAAGAGTAACTTAGGGAGCACTCATGATGGTGCCTCGCTGTTTGCTCAGTAGAGGAGGGAGTGTGTTACTCACACGTCGCAAATTATCATCATTATAATTAAGTGGCGCTTAACCGCTTAAGCGATTGTGGCCGTTTCGTAACAAGTTGCGGCAGCTATCCCTGTTTCGCGATAGCCGACGTCAATTGGGAACACCAAGGGACGTCAAGTCTTCCTCACTCAACCTGCCTCCCCCAACCTTAGTGGAGGCCTCACCTTTCATCTGCTTCCAATTTGGGGTGTTGATTGAAATTCTTGACTGAAGCATCTTCGTCCATTCGCATAACATGACCTAGCCGGCGAAGCATTTGGGCTTTTATTCGCTGTCTTATCGTCATATCAGTATATAACACATACATCCCATCATTATACCTTCTTCGATGGCCGATACGCATGAAAAAAAGCGTCTAAGATCAGATAAATAATCGCTAGTCTAACAACACTTATTGTCAGTTGGAGAGATCCTTCTGACCATGCACTCCGCGGAACTACTATGGTTTACGCAGGCCATCTGCTGCTTAGTTACGTGGAGGATGAAGAGCCCTGCCTTTGTTAGCACAAGGCGTAAATATCTCATAAAAACAAAGTTTTTGTTAGCTAAACTTGAGATGTATTGCGGCGAATATTTCCAGTTCTACATCATTTAGCTGCAGGTAAATAAACGCACAACAACAGCAAAGTAAGCAACCACACATATATGCAAACGGCGTAGCTAACAGCGAAGAGATTATTTCACATACACGCATGCATAAAACTAGACGACAAAAGTGAATACCAGATAATAAGGGGAAAAATGAATAAGCAGTTGCTAGAGAAGGCTGTTTGCGAAAAGTCTAGACCCTAGGAGAAATACGCGAACGAGGCAACTGAGAGTATAAAAGTAGCGTAAGCTTAGGAATAATGAATCAGTTTGACTTTAGCACGCTATAAGTGAAGTAGGCGAGTATTTTAATTGTGAAGTATTACTACAGTAGAGTTGTAAATAAGGAATATTTTGCTTTACTGAATATTCGATTTAATAGTCAGGAACTTCTAAAATTCGTTACAGTTTTAATGGAACAAACTGCATTTCCGAGAAATGTTTATTGGGTTACTACAATTGTTTGTTGTATCACACACATAGTGGGCGCTCATATGACATGATTTTTCTTACCATTTTCTCCATTAGTGTTGTTTCTTGGTTTAATTTTTATCCAGATCTTTGTGTTAATTTTTTCTTTGCGGCTCTAAATTCTTCTGATCTGTGTTTTTTTCTGACCATTTATCTTGTTCTAAGTCTATTAACGATTTGCTTTGCTGTTCGCTAGAAATGCATAAATGTTTTTGAACTACTTTCTTTTGTCTTTGCCCATAAGAATGTCTTTTCGAGCGGTCATTAACGCTTAAAATGGTTCATATATGTAGGTCAGTTCTATATAAAAAATCTGCGTCCATTTATCCAGTGATAATGCGTTTAAATGATGATGGATGCAATTTAGCACCAGTGAATGCTCGTCAACTTTGATTGATATATGTCTTGTGATTAAACAAATATGTATGTAGATTGAGAACATTATTCTGCTTGATTACTTAGATAGAGATA
This sequence comes from Eurosta solidaginis, assembly GCF_040869045.1. Classification (NCBI taxonomy): domain Eukaryota; kingdom Metazoa; phylum Arthropoda; class Insecta; order Diptera; family Tephritidae; genus Eurosta; species Eurosta solidaginis. The sequence goes on from NC_090321.1 coordinate 30,687,123, forward strand.
ATATGCTAAAATCAACTGAAAACAGTCAATGAAAGTAAATCAATAAAGGGACAATATCGCCATTAACATTCCTTCAAGAATTTGCACCAGCACTGAAATCTTCCGCCATTCGCTAGATTTTCTGGTACAATTTTCGGATATCCTTAATATCACCCAGCATCTCAAACACCTCACGCCAAACGGTCACTAGTTTATTTCGTCCTTCTCAAAGCGGAGGCCTGTAGGCCACGTCTTTCTCTACCGAGAGTCAATATTTGTACCTCATAGAGAGCGAATATTCAGGATATGCCTGCAGCGATAAAGATTTCCAGAGTGCCTTAAATATGTAGTCTTTGGATATTAATGCACCATATAGGTCATTAGCTTACTATAAACTAAAGCCAACAGTCAAAAGCCTGGTGCACCTTGTATTGCTTCATACGAAAGGCGGCACGGCACGTGTAATCAACTTCGTAACCATCTTCGGAAAAGATCATGCTTCTAGTAACAGGAAAAAAAAGGAAACCTTCTTTTCCTTTAAGCAGTACTTCACCCCATCCAAGAGGTGCGATGGCTGACAAACCGTCATCGATATCTTCTAACTGGAGTCCTCGGAAACTCGCAGTTTCAATAGGTTTGGGCCAGAGACATATGAATGTTAGAGGCGTTGGTTCCATATTGCAATTGACAAGATGATTGGTGTCATGTGGAGACACATTACATGCAGCACATATATTTGGTATATCGTGCTGATTCTGGAAAAGTTATAGTTTAGCCTATTACAGTATACAAAGGAAAGTCTGGTTTCTTCAACTGCGAGTTTCTTGTGTTAGACACTGAGAACGAGATTTACCGGGCATTTATCGGCATATGACTTTGCCGATTATACATTTATGTGGCTGAGATTCTGTTGATACTCATCTGGTTCAAACGGCTGCATTCTTGTGTGCCGAATTTCTTCGTAGCGTTTGCGGATCTTACACTTTACGTCACTGGGAGGCGGAGCCTCTTTAATTAGATGTCTGTTAGGATGCCCAGATTTCTGAGGACTTAACATAAACTGTTTGTTCAGGTATAGGTAATATTCTGGTGACATGACAAGACATCCAATGACAGCTTTGAGCGCGGTTTTTTTGACAGTCCTGCAGCTTCCTCCAGTGTGTTTCTTTCTGTGACGATATGAAATAGCCTAGCATACAAGCAGCCGGCCAGTTGTTTTATAGGTAGCTATGAGCGTTTCTTAACCTTTGCCCCGAGTGCTGCCAGCGAATTTTCTGACGCACCAGAGGAAGGCAGGAATGTCTATTGTAAGAGACGACTAAAATGCAAAGGCTCCAAAGATCGAGATGTAAAACAAGAACGATCCAGAGGTAGGTGTGTTGTTGCCAGAAGGTGCTAGTACGAGAACGTATAGGATGCAATCCGGCAAAAGGCTATTCACACCCGTATTTTCCCTTAGCCTTCGGGGGTATTTTTGCGTTCAAAATCACAACAACAACAACCAAGATGGATCACAGCTCTATCGGGATTTTGAGTTCAGTTTGTGTCTTCTCGGGAGTATGCATGTATGGTTAAGTTTTGATCAGGTCTGGTTTATGAATGGCCGCGATTTAGTAGGGTGTGGATTGCGTACGGTCGGTATTTGGTCGAGTCTAAATAAGGTATTTTTAGGTTGTCGGAATTATGTCACAAAGTGATTGTTCAGTGACAAATTTGTATGCTACTGCTTGTAGCTCGCGGTCGTATGTATGCAATCATATATGATATGAAGAAATGGTTTCGGAATGTTTAACCGCAGTTTTCAATGAACTTCAAAACCATAACTCGATCGTGAGTGACAGCATGTGTTTTAGTGGTGTCAATTAACCTAACCTAAGTGATTGCTAATAGGCACTGTGAATACCATTTTTTGTGTCAATAAAATGTTTACCTTTTTAATTATCTAAAAGTAACACATTTCCCATTCATTTTAATTAGGGTGATTTAGTTGATTGAAGGCAGGTATTTTTATAGTTCCCTAATTGGTATATATGAGCAAAGATCAAAGTGCCGTTCTTCAGTCGGATGTTTTTGACAGATAAGACCCAGAGCCTGTGAGAAGAATCACATTAACAATCAATGTGGCTTTGGTCGAAGGGTCTTGAGACCATTTTTACAGGAGCCTAAATCTGAATCTTTTTGATACTCGTGGTATGGGGAAATGCGAAATGTTAATGTAAGCGTAGTCTTTGGAGGTGATACGCTACATGGGGGAATACAAAGTGTAAGCGTCAGCATAGTCACTAAAGTGTAGAGTAATGAGGAAACAATGTATCTGGTAGATTTGAAATGAGCGAAATCAGACAACTAATTAATGAAAGGCACGGCAAGGAAATGAGAGTAATGTAGAAGTGTTGACGGTTTCTTATCGATGAGTTTTGGTTTGCTATCGAGGAGTTATGGGCGTCTTATCCACTTCTTAGCAATGAGTTATCGATTTGTTACAGGTGTCTTATCGACGAGGTATAGAAGAGTTATTGATTTATCAGCGAAGGAAAATAAACTTGCCATCGATAACAAAGATTATCAATGAGTTTACGGTTTTTTATCGACGCGATATTGGCTTGTTAATTCTTTTTTTATCGGCTTGTTATCGAAAAATTATTCGATTTTTCAAGTTATCGATAGCTGTTCAAAAAGATATAGATTCGCTATAGAAACTTTATCGGTATGTTTTCAAAAAGTTATTTATTTATTATCACAATTTTTTCGATATGTTTTGATTTACTATCGAAAAGCTATCAATTATCTATCGAAAAGCTATCGAGATTTTATCAAAGAGTTATGGTCTATCATCGAAAAGTTATCGATTTGTTATAAAAAGGTTATCAGTTTATCATCAAAATGTTATACATATGTGACCCGGTCTATGAAAAGGTGGCTTATGACTCAAAAAATTTTTCCACTTTTTTCTTGTTTCGATAGTTTTTTAGACGCTCTTTCATGTGGTGAAAAGTAGAAAGTCCTAACTTACTTAGAAGTGTAATAAAAATGTATAGAAAGAAGAGCACAAATGAAAGACGATTAAGCCTTTGGTCCTTTCGATGCCACTTTGGTGGCTGGTGAAGATTTTTTCAGATTTTTTTGAAAGCATTTTTTTCGATGGCAATGGAGCCAAAATATCGGTCAGAAATTGGTTTGTGCTTTGCCTTTTGGGCATGACTGTTCATAATGCAAAAGAAAGACTTCTAAGAAACTGAAGAAATGCATTGTTTATCTTTAACAGCTGTTTCTCGCAATTTCTTTTTTGAGTCAAAAGCCACCTTTTCATAGGCCGGGTCGCATATATTATTGTTATATTATCGATTTAGTATTGAAAAATTATTGATTATTTATCGAAAAGTAGTCGCTATGTTATTAAAAAGCTAAAGAGTTGTTATCGATTTGCTATCATAAAGTTATCGAATTGATATCAAAAGCTATCGATTTCTTATTGAAGTGTTACCAAGCTGTACTCGTCGTGCTATCGATTTTATATCGGCGAATCATCGCTTTGTTATGAAACAGATACAGATAAATTCTCAAAAAAAAAAAAAAATCGATGGCACATCTGTAGCCCATAATAACAAACCGATAGCAAACCGATAACTCGACGCAAAACAGTGTAGAAGAGGAGTAGACAATTAAGAGAGGAGGAGAGGGTGTAAAAGGGAGGAAGTGATTGACACATATTCATGTATACGGAAAAGCAGCGTTCGGCCAGGAGCGGATATTCCACAGCAGTTAAATGTTGGCATCGATGCCGTTTTTGATCTATGAGCTCTCTTTAAACTTTCTATGTTCTTCTTTTTGTTGTTGTACAAGCGGGAGAGTTTAAGACATGATAAAAATCTTTTGTAGATATGTTGCCAGCACGCGACGGTACTATCAGGGTCTTCAAGGATTGCTGTACTTCGGCTGTATTTTGGACAATAGAAGTGTAGATTCTGTACCGTCTTTGCAGCCCCCGGATGATGGCAACTGCAACATGAGGGATTATGTGCCAATGTTCCTTTGTCCGGTAAATATCACAACCTAGTTTTAATCACAGTTGAGAAATATGTATCCATGTACTTGTGATTTTGTTAAATCGACTGAAATATCATAGTAAATCACAGCGACAGCTTGATCGGTGATCACTGTGCCTCACTTATTCTGAAGTTATCTGCGTCTCGTTCGCAATCGCGCTTACCAAGAATGACAATTACAGCTCTCTCTGGCGCAGCAAGCTGTGAACAAGGTTGTTTGCTAAGCCGCCGTGGTTTTTGCAGTGTGATTTCTCTTTGAGCTAGAGACTCAGTCACGGTCATCGATAAAAATAGCTGCGACTGATAACATACAGGCACAAATGAAAAATAGGGGGAATTGCCAATCCTAGCTAGATCTTTGCTATTCTATTCAGCTTAAGAATCTGCAGAACTGCTACTGTTTCAGCCTATTGTTAGTCTTGCAAAGGCAGTGGTGAGAGATAAGACCATTGAGGGGACCACCTTCGCATAGATGACCCAGTCTTTACAACGCTAGATAAATATTTTGCACGCTGAACCTGAAACACGTAAAGATATAGGGAAACGCAAAGTGTAGCAAAGAATCGATATACCTATCTAGACCTAATGTACTTTGTTTTACTGGACCCATCCATATTAGACATAAACATTTAATCCTTCCCTGGGAAGCGCATACATTTTATGATGATTTATCTTCACTGCAGTCATTACCTATCCTCGATTAGAAATATAATTTATCTTGAGAGACTTTCGTCACTTTGACAAAACTTAGTTTTGAATAATGTAATAGACTCAACGCTCATGTCTTTACTAAAATCTGCCATGCAGAATTAATAGCGTGTATGTGTACTTACTTTTAAGCGAGTTCTAATTAAACTAGCACCTTCTATTTAAAAAACATCGTTATCGCCAATATGTGCAGGTGATATTTGCCCCATTTGTTTGCTATTGAAATGCAAAACTTTATAATCTGCAAACTCTAAATTGTTAAATAAAAAAATATATATGTATATAAAGTGAAATGGTTAAGCAATATATATATTGAACTTAAAAAAAACCTGTGTCAACCCAAAAATAAAACCAATAAACTAAACAAAATCACAATAGAGATACTCATTCAAACTCGCAAATGTCTGACCCGCAAAACAATAGTTTGAGAGGTTGGCACGGTTTATAAGCTTTGGGAAGCAATTGTGAGTTCCAGTGAGTTACCTTAATGATGTATTAACTGTGCAAACTCGCCGTAATCATATCAACGTAATGTAATCTGATGCTTTCAAATGCTTAACGAATAACAAATAAAACGATTGTGCTAAACGAAATATCTGAATATCAAAATAAATTAAATTTCTACAAAATTGTCTTCCAATACTAAAAGCTAACTTTAAATTCATTAATTTTGTGTGTATGTATGTACATTAAGCTGGGTCGATTTATTAACCTATATCGCGTCATCGATTTTTCGATAGGTTTTGGGCTCAGGAAAAAAGTTCCACTAAGCATACCCAAAAAAATAATTTTCGAGCCTGCAAAATTTTAGTTTTTTGACTTTTTTCTTTGATTTTTAAGGTTTTTTTCAAGACCTACTTAAAAAATTTTCATTTGATTTTAATATTTTCATGTATACTCTGTCCAACTCAAAATTGTCCGCTAAAAACTTTTGCGATAACAGTTTTTGAAAAAAAAAAAAAAATATTTTTTGGGTTTTGAGGAGTGTTTTGCTGAAAAAATTTATTTTTTTTTCTCATAGTTCCTATGCCACTTAAAATTATAAAATTATGCGATACAAACGCTGGCATTAACAGTTAAAAAAAAACAATTTTTTTTGGTTTTTGGGACTTGTTTTGGTCGAAATGGATTTTTGCCATTTTCACTGCTCCAAATCATTTTGTATGTATATGTTTCCGTTAGACCCACCAATAAGTATACCAAAATGATCAGCGGACGAGCTGTGTTGACTTAGCCATGTCCGTCTGTCCGTCTGTCCGTCCGTCTGTCCGTTTGTTTGAACGCAAACTAGTCCCTAAATTTTTGAGATATCTTGATGAAATTTGGTAAGCAGGCATATTTTGATGGGGGATTTGACATTTTTCGGAATCGACCGGACCACACAACCGATTGTTCAATAAGATGGTTTTCGCCATTTTTGCCCCATGTGTTAAAATTTGATGTTGCTATCTGTTAAAATGAGACAGTAATGGTGCAGAAATGGCGAAAACCCTCTTATTGAACAATCGGTTGTATGGGAAGTATATACTATAGTGGTCCGATCCGGTCGATTCCGATAAATGTCAAATCCCCCAACAAAATATGCCTGCTTACCAAATTTCATCAATATATCTCAAAAATTGAGGGACTAGTTTGCGTTCAAACAAACGGAGAGACTGCCAGATGGACGGACGGACGGACAGACGGACATGGTTAAATCAATACAGCTCGTCCCCTGATCATTTTGGTATACTTATTGGTGGGTCTAATGGAAACATATACATACAAAATGATTTGGAGCCTTAAAAATGAAAAAAATCCATTTCGACCAAAAAAATCCCAAAAACCAAAAAAAAATTTTTTTTTAACTGTTAATGCCAGCGTTTGTATCGCATAATTTTAAGTGGGATAGGCCCTATGAGACAAATTCGTTTTCATCGGCAATACTTTTGCACGTACGTTTCTGAAGAAACCCTTAAAGTAAATGGCGAAAAAATAAATTTTTTCACCAAAACACTCCTCAAAACCCAAAAAAAATATTTTTTTTTTCAAAAAACTGTTGTCGCCAATGTTTTTAGCGGAAATTTTTGAGTTGGACAGGGTATACATGAAAATATTAAAATCAAATGAAATTTTTTTAAGTAGGTCATGAAAAAAACCTTAAAAATCAAAGAAAAAACTCAAATTGTATAGGCTCGAAAATATTTTTTTTTGGTATGCTTAGTGGAACGTTTTTCCTGAGCCCAAAACCTATCAAAAAATCGATGGCGCGATGTGGGTTAACTTTCGTCCATGCAAATCAACCCAGCTTAATGTACATACATAAATCAATTTGCTTGAACAAATAACTTTAAGTCAAACTCCGTATGAGCGGTAAACTAGAATTTCTCAAAAGAAAGAAAGAAGGAAAAAACATCAACACAATAGCAAGAAATTAGTGAAGAGAAAAATACATATTTATTAAACTAAAATATTTAATGTACTGAAATCTGATGTACACAGCTAATTGAAATTAATACACACATAGAATTTATTGCATTCAAACAAATAATAATGCTTTGGTATAAAACTATTTGTTTTTGCGCATGCGCGACTACATTCTAAACTATGTAATCTATGCATTCCAACTTTAGACAGCTTACGGTTGGCGGCCTGGTTAACAACTAGCCGAAGCCAAATACGACTACGTTGCGGCCAAATGATCACGACAATTAGCCGTTAGAAAAGTGATGTGCAAAACTTTAGAAGAAACTAAGCTCAAATGTTTAAAATGCATAGAAATTCAATACAATTATACGAAAGACGTGTCTAATATTTTTGTTAAAACTTGAATATTAAGAAAAATATATACAAATAAAAAATAATTATGATGACTTACGTACTAAGTATTGTAATAATCAAAGTAAATTCAGTGATATTAACATAATAGTGAAAATAAGCAAGTAAGGAAGGCTAAGTTCGGGTGTAACCGAACATTACATACTCAGCTGAGCGCTTTAGGGACAAAATAAGGGATAATTACCATGTAGGAAAATTAACCTAGGGTAACCCTGGAATGTGTTTGTATGGCATGGATATCAAATGGAAGGTATTAAAGAGTATTTTAAAAGGAAGTGGGTCATAGTCCTAAAGGTGGGCGCCTTTTCGAGATATCGCCATAAAGTTCGACCAGGGGTGAATCTAGAATGTGTTTGTACGATATGGGTATCAAATTAAAGGTATTAATGAGGGCGTTTACGAGATATCGACCAAAATGTGGACCAGGGTGACACAGATCATTAACTGTCGGGTACCGCTAATTTATTTATATATGTAATACCACGAACAGTATTCCTGCTATGATTCCAAGGGCTTTTGATTTCGCCCTGCACAACTTTTTCATTTTCTTCTTATTAATATGGTAGGTGTCACACCATTTTACAAAGTTTTTTCCAAAGTTACATTTTGCGTCAATAAACCAATCCAATCACCATGTTTCATCTCGTTTTTCGTATTTGGTATAGAATTATGGCATTTTTTTCCATTTTTCGAAATTTTCGATATCGAAAAAGTGGGCGCGGTCATAGTCGGATTTTGTCCGTTTTTAATACCAAGATAAAGTGAGTTCAGATAAGTACGTGAACAAATTTTAGTAAAGATATATCGGTTTTTGCTCAAGTTATCGTGTTAACGGCCGAGCGGAAGGACAGACGGTCAACTGTGTATAAAAACCGGGCGTGGCTTCAACCGATTTCGCCCTTTTTAACAGAAAACAGTTATTGTCCTAGAATCTAAGCCTCTACAAAATTTCACAAGGATTGGTAATGTTTTGTTCGACATATGGCATTAAAAGTATCCTAGACAAATTAAATGAAAAAGGGCGGAGCCACGCCCATTTTTAAATTTTCTTTTCTTTTTGTATTTTGTTGCACCATATCATTACTGGAGTTGAATGTTGACATAATATATTTATATACTGTAAAGATATTAAATTTTTTGTTAAAATTTCACTTAAAAAAATTTTTTTTTTAAGTGGGTTTGTTCGTCATTCGATTTTGCTAATTTTTATTTAGCGCACATATAGTAATAGGGGTAACGTTCCTGCCAAATTTCATCATGATATCTTCAACGACTGCCAAATTACAGCTTGCAAGACTTTTCAATTACCTTCTTTTAAAAGTGGGCGGTGCCACGCCCATTCTCCAAAATTTTACTAATTTTCTATTTTGCGTCATAAGGTCAACGCACCTACTGCTTCATCCGTCTTTAGTAATGAATTATCGCACTTTTTCGGTTTTTCGAAATTTTCGATATTGAAAAAGTGGGCGTGGTTATAGTCCGATTTCGTTCATTTTAAATAGCGGTCTGAGATGAGTGCCCAGGAACTTACGTACCAAATTTCATTAAGATACCTCAAAATTTACTCAAGTTATCGTGTTCACGGACAGACAGACAGACGGACGGACGGACGGACGTCGCTAAATGAATTTCTTTTTTCGCCCAGATCATTTTGATATATAGAAGTCTATATCTATCTCGATTAGTTTATGCCGTTACGGACTACCGTTATGCGAACAAAATTAATATACTCTGTGAGCTCTGCTCAGCTGAGTATAAAAACAATTGCATTGCGAGTTATTAAAAAAATGACAAAAAAGTTAAATATAGCGTTAAAATACCAATTTAAAAATGATACCACTACGTAAGCCAACTCAGGCGCTACACGTTTGACTACATTGGTGATGATGTGTGTGTAAGCTCTAAAGCAAAACCTTTGTTGTATGCGTAAAAAGAGAGTGTTTTCTTAGAAAGATGTGAGTGTTTTGATTTTTTAGTAAACACAAAGATCTCACATATAAAGGCCGCGGCACAATGACATTTTTCATAAAGATGCGTTTAACACAAGCTTATGCATTCCAATAACATCGCCACAATAAACCAAGGTGTTGCGTTTGTAAATCAGACTTGGCAATTGAAGTTTATTACGCCTTGCCCATTCAAATACAAAACTTCTCCGTATACAACAAAAATACTTGCTAACATGTTTTGCGTCGTACTCGATTTTATATTGCAGTTTTTAATTGCGAATGATGTTAGAAAAGTTTCCAACCAGTGGGAAACATAATCTCCCTTGCAAAGTGTGCCAACACCCTTAGCCAAAGCAAATGTAAAATTCTTCTTCTTATCATTAGCTTGCAACAAATTTGGGAGTTGGCTACTTTTCAATATCAGATGTTCTCCATAAAAATACGTGAAATCTACTCATAATGCATAAGTTTGTGTTAAACTCAGCTGTATGAAAAACTGCTTTATGTAACGGAGCTATAGTTCTGAGCACAGTAAACAGCATGCAGAGATTCATACAATTTGCTCTTTGGTTCGAAAAACAGAGCCAGAGACAGCAAGCATGATCAATTGCACTATTTCAGTTGTCGGCAAAAATTAAAATGTGAGTGTATTAGTGAGAGCGAGAGCATGAGCAACCCAGCAGGAAACTAAAGTTAAAATTACAACATGCAGAGGATGCATTTATACCAAGAATTTTATCAAATATTTTCAAGCTCCTCAAATATCGCAAAAGTACAGGTGATCGATCACTCGCTTAAAAATCATATTTCCAAGAATAATACCTTTGCCGCAACCGGAGATATACAAAATGTTTAAAAAATATATATGTAGCTGATTTAAAAAACAAAAAACTTAATATACATTCATGTCAAGTTTTTTACTATATTGCTAAGTTTTTTAAATATTCTATAGAAGTTTTTTTGAAATGCAGAAGTTCAATTTTTTTTGGCGCAGAAAAAAGGAGCCCAGAATGAAATTGTTACCACTTTTGTTAAAATAATTTCAAAAAATCATATTGTATTGAGAAATTATTTAATATAACATACCCAAAAAGGTAAAAACCCAAACCTACACATGTTTGGAAGATGAGCTACATATGGAAATGCCGTCATACCAGTTGCGTTATCTCATCGTAATATTTCTTACAGGGAACCTTAACATTTTTGCAACAGCCGTGGCAGTGTTTATTCGTTGTTCTCTCGCTGACGACTGGTGATGAAGAGTAAAGGGCTCCGGCGACTAACAACGAGATTGACTGAATTTTTGTATGTGTGCGAGTCGGGTGGTTGACGCTTGCCCCGCGACTATCAAATAAAAAGCCATCAATCAACATTTGCATTGAGAAACCGTAAAGTTTGGACGTGCATATGTCGTCATCGGATGATGATTTTTATTTTTACTAAAGCTGGTAAACATTGATAATTTTCAATAAATTTTAATATGAATTGCTGTTCTTCCGCGCACTTGTTCATTTTGAATGTCAACAAAAAACTAAATACAACACTGCTGTTTTGTCAATTACACCCCGCGACCATCAACAAGCAAGTGTCAAATGAAAAAATCAAAAGTTTTTGATCTTCATCAACGTGTAGCCTAAACAAATATGCATGTCACGAAATCACCCGACTGCACTAACACACACAGTCAATCTCGTTGTTAGTCGCCGGAGCCCTTAAGAATATGTGTGAATCAAGCTCAATTGAGCTATGGCGCGCCGACCACTGAATAAAAATAAAAACTAAAATAAAATAAGATAAAATTACTTAAAATAAAATAAACTAAGAAAAAATAATGAGAATAAAAAAAAAATAACTAAAAAGAAATTATGAAAATAAGAAAAATTTTCAAAAATAAAAAGTAAAATTAAATAAAAGATAAAGGAAATAAAATAAAATTGAATGAAATGAAATAAAATAAAATAAAACAAGTACGGGAGTCTAAGTTCGGGTGTAACTGAAAATTTATACTCATCTTGAGTTTCAATTGTACAGTTCATTTCAGATACATTGCTTTTCCGGATTTTGTTAAAAGGGATTTATTTTTTTCTTTGAGGCTCTAGAAATGTTGTGTATTGCTTGATAGGAATAGAGGCGTGGCACCGCGCATAAAAATAAATGTCTCCCAAATTTCTTTTACAATAAACCTTGGTAAGTGAAATATAATTGATACAAAACTATTTTCTGCTAAGGTATATCTTATTATTTTAGTCTACGAACCTTCTAAACATCCTTTATATATTCCAAAAATATTTTGGAAATTGTTTCTTGCGTCATAAAACCAATCCACCTGCCAAATGTTAATATCTTAACGGTACTCGTTTTTGAATTTTCAAATTTTTTCCATTTTTCCAAATTTTCGATATCAATAATATTTGTAAAATTGATTTTATCACAAGTGGACGGTGCAACGCCCATTCAAAAAAATTTTTTAAAATTTTTATCAAGAGTCTCACGTCAAATTTCTAGGTGCAATATTTACTAAATAATCAGGTTTTTTGTGTTTTCCAAAATGTTATATATATAAAAAGTGGGCGTGTTTATCATCCGATTTCGCTCATTTTCAGTAAAAATCTATTATGGGTCCAGATAAGACCGTATACCAAATTTAGTGAAGATATCTCAATATTTGCTCAAGTTATCGTGTTAACGGACAGACAGACGGAAGGATGGCCATAGCTTAATCAATTTTTTTTCGATGCTAATGATTTTTATATATGGAAGAACGAAAATATACACTGATGATGGCACAACGCCGAAACCGGTTTGTCTCGAAACTAAATTTGACAAGGGATGACGGAAAATCGTTCCAATATACATCATATAGGGAAGTCTATATCTATCTCGATTCCTTTATACCGATACAACCAACCGTTATGTTACCAAAGTAATTCTACTACAATGTCTACTGTCTTGTTAGTTTAACAAAAAAGTTCTAATGCGTGTAGAGAGTGGGTCCACGATGGTGCCATTGGCCGCTTTCAGCGAACACAAATTGTATTGATACGTTGCAAACATGTTTCCATAAGTTGATTGATAGACGTTTTTTTCTCCAAGCCGCAGAGTAGATTAGTTGAGTGCGTTCAGAAAGTTTTCACTCTACGATTTATCAACAGTTGTATTTGATGAAAGTGCCCGTTGACAGTTTGAGACTTTCAATGTAAAGTTTAAATACTAACAAAAGTTAAGATTAAAATCAATTAAAGCAAAAAATAACTTAAATTGTACAACTCAAAAGCTTTTTGGCGAAAGGCATTAAAATAATAACTGCAAAGTCAGGTATGACAAAACTTATCAATAACAGTCATAAAAGCTTTAGCGTACTTCCTGACTTAAACTTAAAAATAGATTTCTATGAAAAGACAACAACAATACAAAACAAGGAAACCATAATCATTAACTGATAACTTACAGCACTGGTGATTACAAATTCTTTTATTTGCCAAATTTTATTGTAATTTGTAAAGTGAATGTACAAATGTCATTTCGTCAAATGATATGAAAAACAACAACATGAAAAACGATATCTAATAAAATACCGACTTTTTGAGATACTGAAGGTGAGTAAACTCATATATAGATTGTTTGATTTTTTTAATTGCTTTTTTTGTTTTCATTATCATTGCAATGATTGGGATTTGAAAGTGATTTAAGTGACAATCTCATACAAGTCAAACACAGGGCCGCACGGTGGTTAGATTGAACTGGCCGGTCAATAAAGACCTCACATGGACTAAATGTGTCCATATTGTTACGAGAATTTGTTCGATGACGAGTCCAAATCAGGTGCTAGGACTTATGTTATAGAATAACTCCGTCCTCTTGGTAAATACTAGAAAGTAAAACATAGAACGTGCTCAACGGTTTCTTTCTGCAGCTTGCACTTCCTAAATACAACTGCTGTTACTGGCGAAGTCTAACTTATAAGCATGTGACGCCAGAAGGCAGTGTCCAGTTAGTATGCCTTCCATGAGCCTTAAGACTTCTCTCTTCATTTTTTGCATGATGGATCATATACAACTCCTGTCCCCGTTTGATTTCTCCCGAATGGGTTAGGACGTTTACCGTCGATTTAGCGAGTTTTGCGCCCTTCTTTGCTAATTAATCGGTCTTTTCGTTACTTTCTATCCGTTTATGACCGGTAACCTATTATAGATGTATGGTCCGGACTAAGCGAAGTTTTTGTTCTGCTTTCTTCATGGCTATAATTTTCAACCGAAAGACGCTGCAGTAATCTGGCAGCCTGTAATATCTTTTTATTTTTGGATGCACACAGTAAACAGCACACCCGATCCCTTCCGTTAAATCAGTATACACGTGAATAGTATGTTTTGCCATTTATGCACCTTGACAACAACCCTCTGGCTCAATTGTGGCGCCAAGATCTCTTTCTAAGTTCAGGCACGGGACCATATATTACGTTTGCTTGATATTAGACGGCAATCTACTGCTAAATTGCTAACGCCATATTTTTCGCCATTAGGTCTATAGGCGGAATGTATAGAATGGCATACAATTCTGCTGTCCGAATAGTTTTTAGGGTTCCCGTTATGTTTATCATTGATAATCTGCATACCTCCTCAAGTTTTTTGGAACATGCACTTTTTTGTGTGGTTGTCCACCAAACAAGGCACCCATAGTAAAGTATGGGTTTGACAAATGCCGTAAATACCCACTTGCACTTGCATGCATACAGTTTAGTGGAGGCTCTCTTCGCTTTTTCTTTGATTTGGAGTTTCCACGAAAACTGTCTATTTAGTATAAGACCTAGCTATTTTGTACTTTATTATACCCAGCTGTACTTGTACACAGGGTATTATAACTTTGATTGGTTAACGGTTGGTTCTACAGGTATAAAGGAATCGAGATAGATATAGACTTCCATATATCAAAATCATCAGTATCGAAAAAAAATTTGATTGAGCCACGTCCGTCTGTCCGTTAACACGACAACTTGAGTAAATAATGAGATATCTTCACCAAATTTGGTACACGAGCATATCTGGACCCAGAATAGATTGGTATTGAAAATTGAGTGAATATAGCATATATTGTTGTCTGAAAAATCATAGAGATCGGTTGTATATATAGTATATATCTCATACAACCGATTGTTCAGATAAGAAACTTTTCGCAATTTCTACCACATTTTAACAGCTATAAGATTCAAATTTCACCGATTGCTTACGTATATAGCATATATTGTTGTCTGAAAAAATCATAGAGATCGGTTGTATATATAGTATATATCTCATACAACCGATTTTTCAGATAAGAAACTTTTCGCAATTTCTACCCCATTTTAACAGCTATAAGCTTCAAATTTCACCGATTGCTTACGTATATAGCATATATTGTTGTCTGAAAAAATCATAGAGATCGGTTGTATATATAGTATATATCTCATACAACCGATTGTTCATATAAGAAACTTTTCGCAATTTCTACTCCATTTTAACAGCTATAAGCTTCAAATTTCACCGATTGCTTACGTATATAGTATGTATTGTTGTGTCAAAAAATCACAGAGATCGGTGATATATATAATATATATATGATGGTATATATAGTATATATATATTTTTTTTGCGATTTCGGCCCAATTTTAACAGCTAGAAGCTTCAAATTTCACCAAATGCTTACGTGTATAGCATATATTGATTTCTGAAAAAATCATTGAGATCGGTGGTATACATAGTATATATCTCATACAACCCATTGTTCAGATAAGAAACTTTGCGCAATTTCTGTCCCATTTTAACAGCTAGAAGCTTCAAATTTCACCAAATGCTTACGTATATAGCATATATTTTTGTCTGAAAAAATCATAGAGATCGGTGGTATATATATTATATACTTTATATAAACTGTCATTTTTGCCCCTTTTTTACGGATAGAAGCTTCAAAATTCATCATATTTAATCAAATAGTTAGGTTTACGTCATATATTGTTGAAATACGTGATTCGTAGTCACAGTTTTTACACGCAGACCACAAAAAACCTGAAACTTTGCATCCTCACAAAAAGTACCTACCTATTTTTTATTTTATATTTATCTTAGAAATCGTTTAGGTATGTAGATCTGTTCACTATATATTTCTTATCTTATACATCCGATTATTCGGAGATTACGAATAGGATAATGTTATTGTTCAGCCCCATTCATGAAAGGTATGACGTCTTCGGCACAGCCGAAGACAGTCCCGTTCTTACTTGTTATGCTTTTTTTTGTATATACTTACTTCTAAACGGTAGGGAAATCCCCATATCTGAAGGAAAACTGCATTATTACCCACTCAAGGTCATTGGTGTTAGCCTCTGAATACTTTTTGCTTCTTTTAAATGAAAATTATTTCAGAATAGATCCATATGTATATATATTATTGCGCAGCATGGTAACACTATTAAGCACACGAAACAAACAACAACAGCATTTCAAGTGTACAGCTGGGTATGTAATGTTCGGTTTCACCCGAACTTAGACTACCTTAGTGGTTTTTCTTTGAGGGTTACCCTTCCAAGGCTAGGCTTAGTCCCCTTAGATACATTATATTTCCTGGTAAATAATGCTAGATAGATTTTTGCCGTGTTGGCTGTTAGCCTCACCCAGATGTCCAGGCATGTATATCCCGAGGTGCTTCATCCATCAGAAATCTGATTGTTATTAGGCATTTGATGCTTTTGATGACAGAAGCATTATCTGCATATGCCGTAAGTTTGACTGATCCTCCGTCCAACCGCCTAAGCAATTGGTTGATAACCGGTGTCCACAGCATTGGTGATAAAACTCCACCCTCCTCTGTTTACAGGTTTTGTTGCCTCGCATGGATCCTATTACGGCGTGACCATTCTGCAGCTTAACATGAATCCGATCCTACATACATGTGTACTTCAATCGAGTTGAGACTGGCCATGATTGTTCTTTTCGAGACATTGTTGAAAGCTCCGGCAATGCCCAGAAAAACACCTAGGGCATACTTCTGGTTTTCCAAGACCTTCTCTATATTCATGATCACCCTATGCAATATAATATCGACGGACCTGCCTTTGGTGTAAGCATGTTGCACTGAAGATAATAATTCGATTTTATATACGCATCTATTGATCTTTCGAGGGTTTTGGGGCCTACGTAATTACTTTTTTTAAGCAATAAAGTTTAGTGGTGTGATAATAGCCTCTTACGCCTACCACAACGAAGCTCCTTGGTTCACGCTTCTGGTAAAGCAACATAAAAACTTAAGAAATAAGTTTTTTCAATTGCAAGACAATTTTTCCAAGCGGCAGTGTTTGGCAAGCACTCTGCGCGTATTTCTGCCACGAAAAGCTTCTCAGTGAAAACTCATTTGTCTTGCAGGTTAAATTAAAAGGAGTACGACGCAAATTGGATGAGAAGCTCGGCCTAAAATCTTTTCGGAGGCTATCGCGCCTTACATTTATTTTTTATTTATTTATTTACTCGCTATAGTTAAAGTAATGTTTTTAAAATTTTTACATTTTTTGGCAATATTTATGAAGTATTGATGTTTGTGTTCAAAATGTAGAGAAAAAAGTTTATTCAAACTTTGTATTGCCTTAAAAGTTCTGGATAATCTGTAATATAGTGAGGTTTGGGTCTAGGCTTCATGTTGATAAGATACTCTGCTAGTAATTCGAAATATTCATATATGTTCGAAGTAGCTAAGTAATTTTAACTCAGAATCGAATATTTTATCAGAACATATCAACGAGCACATGTCAATCATTGGTGTAAATAACAAGTACATTGGATTTTCATAGTCAGATACAATATTCATTAAAACAATAGGCATTATATATAGCACATGTCTTACTTCACATGCCTTCCCTATAAGCTTTTTCATATTAAAATTTTAATTTTAGCATGTGTTTTGTCCAAAAACTTCCTCAAGCTATAATTAGCCACGTGAACAAACTAATTAGCATTAACTTCAATTCATTTAAGCTTGATTAAAAGGTATTCTTATTCCTCAGATTATACCCTTGTACTTTTCTCTATGAATTCATTAGGAATACGGTTGTTGTATACATATCATTTAATTGTTCTCAAATTAGTATATAAATTCAATGTGCATATGCTTACTTATGTATATTAAAATAAACAACAACATGGAAATTTCCTCTAGTTAGTTTGATAAACAAAAGCTGTTTGTTAAATTTTTATTTTACTTGAAAATTTAGCCGTGTTTTTTTTACACGCGTATGCGTTTACGTGTGCGCGTAAAAAAACGCCTATCCTCGCGCGAAAACCTCCGAAGAGATCTAAGGCCGAGCTTCTTATTTCGGGTTCCTGGGACAAATCTCAAATTTGAGCCAAATTCCCGGAATTTTTAAAAATTTCCCGGGACATTTGAAAAATAAGAAACACCAATATATTTGTATGGGCTGCTCATTCGGCGAAATAAATTTAAAATAGAAATAAACTTTTTTAACTCATTTATTTATAACAAATGTTTTTATGAAACAGGTTAAGAATTAATACGTTTACTGTATTTAATGCGAATTAAATATTATATGGATTCATTTCCCACACGTTATTTTAAAACACAACACTTCCCCATAATGAATATTTAGGTGTGCGAAATGTCAAACATTGACAATATTCAGAACTACAGTAGGGATGATTTTTTCTTCTTTACAGAGTTGCATGCAATATGCTAATGAGCTGAATACAATCGAAGCCACAAATATGACCATGTTTCGTAGCAGATTATAATTTATTAATTTTGCTACGGCGGCCACCGTGGTGTGATGGTAGCGTGCTCCGCCTATCACACCGTATGCCCTGGGTTCAACTCCCGGGCAAAGCAACATCAAAATTTTAGAAATAAGATTTTTCAATTAGAAGAAAATTTTTCTAAGCGGGGTCGCCCCTCGGCAGTGTCTGGCAAGCGCTCCGATTGTATTTCTGCCATGAAAAGCTCTCAGTGAAAACTCATCTGCCTTGCAGATGCCGTTCGGAGTCGGCATAAAACATGTAGGTCCCGTCCGGCCAATTTGTAGGGAAAAATCAAGAGGAGCACGACGCAAATTGGAAGAGAAGCTCGGCCTTAGATCTCTTCGGAGGTTATCGCGCCTTACATTTATTTTTTTTTATTTTTATTATGAAAATGCCGGGACATAGCATTTCCCGGCGGGAGACTTTACAATTTGTGAAAAATACGTGATGTCCCGGCCAATACGGTACATTTGGCAACGCTATTTGCGTCGTGCTTCTATTTTTTTCCCACAAATTAGCGGGATGGGACCTACTTGTTTTATGCCGACTGCAAGGAAGATGAGTTTTCACTGAGAGCTTTTCATGACAGTAATACACTCGGAGTGCTTGCCAAACACTGCCGAGGGGCGACCCCGCTCAGAATAATTGTCTTCTAAATGAAAAAACTTGTTTCGAAAGTTTTTGTTGTTGCTTTTCCCGGGACGTGAACCCAGGATCTTCGGTGTGGTAGGCGGAGAATCCTACCATCACACCACGGCGGCCGCCTGTTTATTCAATTTTTATTTTACTTGAAATTTTATCATGTGATTTGTCCAAAAACTTCCTCAAGCTATAATTAGCCACGTGAATAAACTAATTAGCATTTACTTCAATTCATTTAAGCTTGATTAAAAAGTATTCTTATTCCTCAGATTATACTCTTGTACTTTTCTCTATGAATTCATTAGGAATACGGTTGTTCTATACATATCATTTAATTGTTCTTAAATTAGTAAATCAGTTCAATTGTGCAAATGCTTACTTATTTATATTAAAATAAACAACTACACGGAAATTTTCTCTAGTTAGTTTGATAAAAAAACTCTTTATTCAATTTTTATTTTACTTGAAATTTTATCATGTGATTTGTCCAAAAACTTCCTCAAGCTATAATTAGCCACGTGAATAAACTAATTAGCATTTACTTCAACTCATTTAAGCTTGATTAAAAAGTATTCTTATTCCTCAGATTATACCCTTGTACTTTTCTCTATGAATTCATTAGGAATACGGTTGTTCTATACATATCATTTAATTGTTCTTAAATTAGTAAATCAGTTCAATTGTGCAAATGCTTACTTATGTATATTAAAATAAACAACCACATTGAAATTTCCTCTAGTTATTTTGATAAACAAAAGCTCTTTATTCACTTTTTATTTTACTTGAAATTTTATCATGTGTTTTGTCCAAAAACTTCCTCAAGCTATAATTAGCCACGTGAATAAACTAATTAGCATTTACTTCAATTCATTTAAGCTTGATTAAAAAGTATTCTTATTCCTCAGATTATACCCTTGTACTTTTCTCTATGAATTCATTAGGAATACGGTTGTTCTATACATATCACCACGGACCACTATAGCATATATCCTCCATACAACCGATTTTTCAGAAAAAGAGGATTTTTGTAATATCTTACCCAATTTAACAGATTGAAGCTTCAAACTTCACCATATACTTTCGTATATTGCACGTATTGTTGCCTGAAAAAATTGATGAGATCGGTCGTATATATAGTATATATCCCCCACAACCGATTGTTCAGATAAGGAACTTTTCGTATTTACTGCCCTATTTTAAGAGCTAGAGGCTTCAAATTTCAACGAATGCTTACGTATATAGCATATATTGTTGTCTGAAAAAATCATAAAGATCGGTGGTATATATAGTATATATATGGTGGTATATATAGTATATATATATAGTATATATATATATATATTTTCGCAAGTTTTAGCCCCATTTTAACAGCTAGAAGCTTCAAATTTCACAGAATACTTACGTATATAGCATATATTGTTGTCTGAAAAAATCATATAGATCGGTTGTATACATAGTATATATCTCATACAACCGATTGTTCAGATAAGAAACTTTTCGCAATTTCTACCCCATTTTAACAGCTATAAGCTTCAAATTTCACCGATTGCTTACGTATATAGCATATATTGTTGTCTGAAAAAATCATAGAGATCGGTTGTATATATAGTATATATCTCATACAACCGATTGTTCAGATAAGAAACTTTTCGCAATTTCTACCCCATTTTAACAGCTATTAGCTTCAAATTTCACCGATTGCTTCCGTATATAGTATGTATTGTTGTGTCAAAAAATCATAGAGATCGGTGATATATATAATATATATATGATGGTATATCTATATATATAAAAATGAATTGCTGTTCGTTAGTCTCGCTAAAACTCGAGAACGGCTGAACGGATTTATCTTATCTTGGTCTTGAATTATTAGTGGAGGTCTAGGGAAGGTTTAAAAGGTGAGAAAAATTCGAATACTTGCCGGGAAAATACTCAAAACGGCATATTTCCTCGAGATATAGGCCAAAACGTGGACCCGGGTGTGTTTATAGAATATGGATATCATATGAAAGCTGTTGATGAGTGCTTTAGTAGAGGGTAATTTTCATACCCCTGGGTGACTAGGGTCTCGAGATATAGGCCAAAACGTGGACCCGGGTACCCCTAGGGTGTGTTTATGGAATATGGATATCAAATAAAAGCTGTTGATGGGTGCTTTAGTAGAGGGTAATTTTCATACCCCTGGGTGACTAGGGTCTCGAGATATAGGCCAAAACGTGGACCCGGGTACCCCTAGAATTTGTTTATAGAATATTGATATCAGATTAAAGCTGTTCATGAGTGCTTTAGTAGAGGGTAATTTTCATACCCTTGGGTGACTAGGGTCTCGAGCTATATGCCAAAAAGTGGACCCGGGTACACCTAGAATGTGTTTATAGAATATTGATATCGAATGAAAGCTGTTGATGAGAGCTTTAGTAGAGGGTAATTTTCATACCCCTGGGTGACTAGGGTCTCGAGATATAGGCGAAAACGAGGACCCGGGTACCCCTAAAATGTGTTTATAAAATGTGGATATTAAATGTAAGCTGTTGATGAGTGCTTTATTAGAGGGTAATTTTCATACCCCTGGCTGACTATGGTCTCGGGATATAGGCCAAAATGTGGTCAGACGGAAAAAGCTTATTAAAATGTATGCAGATTGGCCAAATTTAGGGCAGGACAACGTCTGCCGGGTCTTCTAGTATAGTATATATATATAGTATATATATTTTTTTTTTGCGATTTCGGCCTCATTTTAACAGCTATAAGCTTCAAATTTCACCAAATGCTTACGTGTATAGCATATATTGATGTCTGAAAAAATCATTGAGATCGGTGGCATACATAGTATATATCTCATACAACCGATTGTTCAGATAAGAAACTTTGCGCAATATCTGCCCCGTTTTAACAGCTAGAAGCTTAAAATTTCACAAAATGCTACGTATATAGCATATATTGTTGTCTGAAAAAATCATAGAGGTCGGTGGTACATATATTATATACCCCATATAAACTGCCATTTTTGCCCCTTTTTTACGGCTAGAAGCTTCAAAATTCATCAAATTTCATAAAATAGTTACGTTTACGTCATATATTTTTGAAAGATGTGATTCGTAGTTATAGTTTTTACATGCAGACCACAAAAAACGTGAAGCTTTGCATCCTCACACAGATTACCTACCTATTTTTATACCTTTCATGAAAATGAAATGGTATATTAATTTCGTCACGAAACCGAAAATTGTAAGTCCTTAAAGGAAAATAGATAGACCCACCATTAAGTATACCGAAATAATCAGGTTGAAGAGCTGAGTTGATTTAGCCATTTCCGTCTGTCCGTCTGTCTGTTTGTATGCAAACTAGTCCCTCAATTTTTGAGATATCTTGATAAAATTTGGTGGGCGGGTGTATTTGGGTGTCCGATTAGACATTTGTCGGAACCAACCGGATCGGACCACTATAGCATATATCCTCCATACAACCGATTTTTCAGAAAAAGAGGATTTTTGTAATATCTTACCCAATTTAACAGATTGAAGCTTCAAACTTCACCATATACTTTCGTATATTGCACGTATTGTTGCCTGAAAAGATTGTTGAGATCGGTCGTATATATAGTATATATCCCCCACAACCGATTGTTCAGATAAGGAACTTTTCGTAATTACTGCCCTATTTTAAGAGCTAGAGGCTTCAAATTTCAACGAATGCTTACGTATATAGCATATATTGTTGTCTGAAAAAATGATAAAGATTGGTGGTATATATAGTATATATATATATAGTATATATATATATATATTTTCGCATATTTTAGCCCCATTTTAACAGCTAGAAGCTTCAAATTTCACCGATTGCTTACGTATATAGTATGTACTGTTGTGTCAAAAAATCATAGAGATCGGTGATATATATAAAATTTGGTGAGCGGGTGTATTTCGGTGTCCGATCAGACATTTGTCGGAACCGACCGGATCGGACCACTATAGCATATATCCTCCATACAACCGATTTTTCAGAAAAAGAGGATTTTGTAATATCTTACCCAATTTAACAGATTGAAGCTTCAAACTTCACCATATACTTTCGTATATTGCACGTATTGTCGCCTGAACAAATTGATGAGATCGGTCGTATATATAGTATATATCCCCCACAACCGATTGTTCAGATAAGGAACTTTTCGTAATTACTGCCCTATTTTAAGAGCTAGAGGCTTCAGATTTCAACGAATGCTTACGTATATAGCATATATTGTTGTCTGAAAAAATCATAAAGATCGGTGGTATATATAGTATATATATGGTGGTATATATAGTATATATATATAGTATATATATATATATTTTCGCAAATTTTAGCCCCATTTTAACAGCTAGAAGCTTCAAATTTCACCGAATTCTTACGAATATAGCATATATTGTTGTCTGAAAAAATCATAGAGATCGGTTGTATATATAGTATATATCTCATACAACCGATTGTTCAGATAAGAAACTTTTCGCAATTTCTACCCCATTTTAACAGCTATAAGCTTCAAATTTCACCGATTGCTTACGTATATAGCATATATTATTGTCTGAAGAAAGCATAGAGATCAGTTGTATATATAGTATATATCTCATACATCCGATTGTTCAGATAAGAAACTTTTCGCGATTTCTACCCCATTTTAACAGCTATAAGCTTCAAATTTCACCTATTGCTTACATATATAGCATATATTGTTGTCTGAAAAAATCATAGAGATCGGTTGTATATGTAGTATATATCTCACAACCGATTGTTCAGATAAGAAACTTTTCGCAATTTCTACCCCATTTTAACAGCTATAAGCTTCAAATTTCACCCATTGCTTACGTATATAGCATATATTGTTGTCTGAAAAAATCATAGAGATCGGTTGTATATATAGTATATATCTCATACAACCGATTGTTCAGATAAGAAACTTTTCGCAATTTCTACTCCATTTTAACAGCTATAAGCTTCAAATTTCACCGATTGCTTACGTATATAGTATGTATTGTTGTGTCAAAAAATCATAGAGATCGGTGATATATATAATATATATATGATGGTATATATAGTATATATATTTTTTTTTGCGATTTCGGCCCAATTTTAACAGCTAGAAGCTTCAAATTTCACCGAATACTTACGAATATAGCATATATTGTTGTCTGAAAAAATCATAGAGATCGGTTGTATATATAGTATATATCTCATACAACCGATTGTTCAGATAAGAAACTTTTCGCAATTTCTACTCCATTTTAACAGCTATAAGCTTCAAATTTCACCGATTGCTTACGTATATAGTATGTATTGTTGTGTCAAAAAATCATAGAGATCGGTGATATATATAATATATATATGATGGTATATATAGTATATATATATTTTTTTGCGATTTCGGCCCAATTTTAACAGCTAGAAGCTTCAAATTTCACAAAATGCTTACGTATATAGCATATATTGATGTCTGAAAAAATCATTGTGATCGGTGGTATACATAGTATATATCTCATACAACCGATTGTTCAGATAAGAAACTTTGCGCAATTTCTGTCCCATTTTAACAGCTAGAAGCTTAAAATTTCACAAAATGCTACGTATATAGCATATATTTTTGTCTGAAAAAATCATAGAGATCGGTGGTATATATGTTATATTCTTTATATAAACTGTCATTTTTGCCCCTTTTTTACGGATAGAAGCTTCAAAATTCATCATATTTAATCAAATAGTTACGTTTACGTCATATATTTTTGAAATACGTGATTCGTAGTCATAGCTTTTACATTCAGACCACAAAAAACGTGAAGTTTTGCATCCTCACACAAAGTACCTACTTGTTTATTTTATATTTATCTTAAAAATCGTTAAGGTATGTAGATCTGTTCACTATATATTTCTTATCTTATACATCCGAATATTCGGAGATTACGAACGGGATAAGATTATTGTTCAGCCCCATTCATGAAAGGTATGAAGTCTTCGGGACAGCCGAAGACAGTCCCGTTCTTACTTGTTATACTTTTTTTTTTGTATATACTTACTTCCAAACGGTAGGGAAATCCCCATATCTGAAGGAAAACTGCATTATTACCCGCTCAAGGTCATTGGTGTTAGCCTCTGAATACTTTTTGCTTCTTTTAAATGAAAATTATTTCAGAATAGATCCATATGTATATATATTATTGCGCAGCATGGTAACACTATTAAGCACACGAAACAAACAACAACAGCATTTCAAGTGTACAGCTGGGTATGTAATGTTCGGTTTCACCCGAACTTAGACTACCTTAGTGGTTTTTCTTTGAGGGTTACCCTTCCAAGGCTAGGCTTAGTCCCCTTAGATACATTATATTTCCTGGTAAATAATGCTAGATAGATTTTTGCCGTGTTGGCTGTTAGCCTCACCCAGATGTCCAGGCATGTATATCCCGAGGTGCTTCATCCATCAGAGATCTGATTGTTATTAGGCATTTGATGCTTTTGATGACAGAAGAATTATCTGCATATGCCGTAAGTTTGACTGATCCTCCGTCTAACCGCCTAAGCAATTGGTTGATAACCGGTGTCCACAGCATTGGTGATAAAACTCCACCCTCCTCTGTTTACAGGTTTTGTTGCCTCGCATGGATCCGATTACGGCGTGACCATTCTGCAGCTTAACATGAATCCGATCCTACATACATGTGTACTTCAATCGAGTTGAGACTGGCCATGATTGTTCTTTTTGGGACATTGTTGAAAGCTCCGGCAATGCCCAGAAAAACACCTAGGGCATATTTCTGGTTTTCCAAGACCTTCTCTATATTCATGATCACCCTATGCAATATAATATCGACGGACCTGCCTTTGGTGTAAGCATGTTGCACTGAAGATAATAATTCGATTTTATATACGCATCTATTGATCTTTCGAGGGTTTTGGTGCCTACGTAATTACTTTTTTTAAGCAATAAACTTTAGTGGTGTGATAATAGCCTCTTACGCCTACCACAACGAAGCTCCTTGGTTCACGCTTCTGGTAAAGCAACATAAAAACTTAAGAAATAAGTTTTTTCAATTGCAAGACAATTTTTCCAAGCGGCAGTGTTTGGCAAGCACTCTGCGCGTATTTCTGCCACGAAAAGCTTCTCAGTGAAAACTCATTTGTCTTGCAGGTTAAATTAAAAGGAGTACGACGCAAATTGGATGAGAAGCTCGGCCTAAAATCTTTTCGGACGCTATCGCGCCTTACATTTATTTTTTATTTATTTATTTACTCGCTATAGTTAAAGTAATGTTTTTAAAATTTTTACATTTTTTGGCAATATTTATGAAGTATTGATGTTTGTGTTCAAAATGTAGAGAAAAAAATTTATTCAAACTTTGTATTGCCTTAAAAGTTCTGGATAATCTGTAATATAGTGAGGTTTGGGTCTAGGCTTCATGTTGATAAGATACTCTGCTAGTAATTCGAAATATTCATATATGTTCGAAGTAGCTAAGTAATTTTAACTCAGACTCGAATATTTTATCAGAACATATCAACGAGCACATGTCAATCATTGGTGTAAATAACAAGTACATTGGATTTTCATAGTCAGATACAATATTCATTAAAACAATAGGCATTATATATAGCACATGTCTTACTTCACATGCCTTCCCTATAAGCTTTTTCATATTAAAATTTTAATTTTAGCATGTGTTTTGTCCAAAAACTTCCTCAAGCTATAATTAGCCACGTGAACAAACTAATTAGCATTAACTTCAATTCATTTAAGCTTGATTAAAAGGTATTCTTATTCCTCAGATTATACCCTTGTACTTTTCTCTATGAATTCATTAGGAATACGGTTGTTGTATACATATCATTTAATTGTTCTCAAATTAGTATATAAATTCAATGTGCATATGCTTACTTATGTATATTAAAATAAACAACAACATGGAAATTTCCTCTAGTTAGTTTGATAAACAAAAGCTGTTTGTTAAATTTTTATTTTACTTGAAAATTTAGCCGTGTTTTTTTTACACGCGTATGCGTTTACGTGTGCGCGTAAAAAAACGCCTATCCTCGCGCGAAAACCTCCGAAGAGATCTAAGGCCGAGCTTCTTATTTCGGGTTCCTGGGACAAATCTCAAATTTGAGCCAAATTCCCGGAATTTTTAAAAATTTCCCGGGACATTTGAAAAATAAGAAACACCAATATATTTGTATGGGCTGCTCATTCGGCGAAATAAATTTAAAATAGAAATAAACTTTTTTAACTCATTTATTTATAACAAATGTTTTTATGAAACAGGTTAAGAATTAATACGTTTACTGTATTTAATGCGAATTAAATATTATATGGATTCATTTCCCACACGTTATTTTAAAACACAACACTTCCCCATAATGAATATTTAGGTGTGCGAAATGTCAAACATTGACAATATTCAGAACTACAGTAGGGATGATTTTTTCTTCTTTACAGAGTTGCATGCAATATGCTAATGAGCTGAATACAATCGAAGCCACAAATATGACCATGTTTCGTAGCAGATTATAATTTATTAATTTTGCTACGGCGGCCACCGTGGTGTGATGGTAGCGTGCTCCGCCTATCACACCGTATGCCCTGGGTTCAACTCCCGGGCAAAGCAACATCAAAATTTTAGAAATAAGATTTTTAAATTAGAAGAAAATTTTTCTAAGCGGGGTCGCCCTCGGCAGTGTCTGGCAAGCGCTCCGATTGTATTTCTGCCATGAAAAGCTCTCAGTGAAAACTCATCTGCCTTGCAGATGCCGTTCGGAGTCGGCATAAAACATGTAGGTCCCGTCCGGCCAATTTGTAGGGAAAAATCAAGAGGAGCACGACGCAAATTGGAAGAGAAGCTCGGCCTTAGATCTCTTCGGAGGTTATCGCGCCTTACATTTATTTTTTTTTATTTTTATTATGAAAATGCCGGGACATAGCATTTCCCGGCGGGAGACTTTACAATTTGTGAAAAATACGTGATGTCCCGGCCAATACGGTACATTTGGCAACGCTATTTGCGTCGTGCTTCTATTTTTTTCCCACAAATTAGCGGGATGGGACCTACTTGTTTTATGCCGACTGCAAGGAAGATGAGTTTTCACTGAGAGCTTTTCATGACAGTAATACACTCGGAGTGCTTGCCAAACACTGCCGAGGGGCGACCCCGCTCAGAATAATTGTCTTCTAAATGAAAAAACTTGTTTCGAAAGTTTTTGTTGTTGCTTTTCCCGGGACGTGAACCCAGGATCTTCGGTGTGGTAGGCGGAGAATCCTACCATCACACCACGGCGGCCGCCTGTTTATTCAATTTTTATTTTACTTGAAATTTTATCATGTGATTTGTCCAAAAACTTCCTCAAGCTATAATTAGCCACGTGAATAAACTAATTAGCATTTACTTCAATTCATTTAACCTTGATTAAAAAGTATTCTTATTCCTCAGATTATACTCTTGTACTTTTTTCTATTAATTCATTAGAAATACGGTTGTTCTATACATATCATTTAATTGTTCTCAAATTAGTATATCAATTCAATTGTGCAAATGCTTACTTATTTATATTAAAATAAACAACCACATTGAAATTTCCTCTAGTTATTTTGATAAACAAAAGCTCTTTATTCACTTTTTATTTTACTTGAAATTTTATCATGTGATTTGTCCAAAAACTTCCTCAAGCTATAATTAGCCACGTGAATAAACTAATTAGCATTTACTTCAATTCATTTAACCTTGATTAAAAAGTATTCTTATTCCTCAGATTATACTCTTGTACTTTTTTCTATTAATTCATTAGAAATACGGTTATTGTATACATATCACTTAATTGTTCTCAAATTAGTATATCAATTCAATTGTGCAAAAACTTACTTATATTAAAATAAACAACCACATGGAAATTTCCTCTAGTTATTTTGATAAACAAAAGCTCTTTATTCAATTTTTATTTTACTTGAAATTTTATCATGTGATTTGTCCAAAAACTTCCTCAAGCTATAATTAGCCACGTGAATAAACTAATTAGCATTTACTTCAACTCATTTAAGCTTGATTAAAAAGTATTCTTATTCCTCAGATTATACCCTTGTACTTTTCTCTATGAATTCATTAGGAATACGGTTGTTCTACACATATCATTTAATTGTTCTTAAATTAGTAAATCAGTTCAATTGTGCAAATGCTTACTTATGTATATTAAAATAAACAACCACATTGAAATTTCCTCTAGTTATTTTGATAAACAAAAGCTCTTTATTCACTTTTTATTTTACTTGAAATTTTATCATGTGTTTTGTCCAAAAACTTCCTCAAGCTCTAATTAGCCACGTGAGCAAACTAATTAGCATTTACTTAAACTCATTTAAGCTTGATTAAAAAGTATTCTTATTCCTCAGATTATACTCTTGTACTTTTCTCTATGAATTCATTAGGAATACGGTTGTTCTATACATATCATTTAATTGTTCTTAAATTAGTAAATCAGTTCAATTGTGCAAATGCTTACTTATTTATATTAAAATAAACAACTACACGGAAATTTTCTCTAGTTAGTTTGATAAAAAAAACTCTTTATTCAATTTTTATTTTACTTGAAATTTTATCATGTGATTTGTCCAAAAACTTCCTCAAGCTATAATTAGCCACGTGAGCAAACTAATTAGCATTTACTTAAACTCATTTAAGCTTGATTAAAAAGTATTCTTATTCCTCAGATTATACTCTTGTACTTTTCTCTATGAATTCATTAGGAATACGGTTGTTCTATACATATCATTTAATTGTTCTTAAATTAGTAAATCAGTTCAATTGTGCAAATGCTTACTTATGTATATTAAAATAAACAACCACATTGAAATTTCCTCTAGTTATTTTGATAAACAAAAGCTCTTTATTCACTTTTTATTTTACTTGAAATTTTATCATGTGTTTTGTCCAAAAACTTCCTCAAGCTCTAATTAGCCACGTGAGCAAACTAATTAGCATTTACTTAAACTCATTTAAGCTTGATTAAAAAGTATTCTTATTCCTCAGATTATACTCTTGTACTTTTCTCTATGAATTCATTAGGAATACGGTTGTTCTATACATATCATTTAATTGTTCTCAAATTAGTATATCAATTCAATTGTGCAAATGCTTACTTACTTATATTAAAATAAACAACCACATGGAAATTTCCTCTAGTTATTTTGATAAACAAAAGCTCTTTATTCACTTTTTATTTTACTTGAAATTTTATCATGTGTTTTGTCCAAAAACTTCCTCAAGCTCTAATTAGCCACGTGAGCAAACTAATTAGCATTTACTTAAACTCATTTAAGCTTGATTAAAAAGTATTCTTATTCCTCAGATTATACTCTTGTACTTTTCTCTATGAATTCATTAGGAATACGGTTGTTCTATACATATCATTTAATTGTTCTTAAATTAGTAAATCAGTTCAATTGTGCAAATGCTTACTTATTTATATTAAAATAAACAACTACACGGAAATTTTCTCTAGTTAGTTTGATAAAAAAAACTCTTTATTCAATTTTTATTTTACTTGAAATTTTATCATGTGATTTGTCCAAAAACTTCCTCAAGCTATAATTAGCCACGTGAATAAACTAATTAGCATTTACTTCAACTCATTTAAGCTTGATTAAAAAGTATTCTTATTCCTCAGATTATACCCTTGTACTTTTCTCTATGAATTCATTAGGAATACGGTTGTTCTATACATATCATTTAATTGTTCTTAAATTAGTAAATCAGTTCAATTGTGCAAATGCTTACTTATTTATATTAAAATAAACAACTACACGGAAATTTTCTCTAGTTAGTTTGATAAAAAAAACTCTTTATTCAATTTTTATTTTACTTGAAATTTTATCATGTGATTTGTCCAAAAACTTCCTCAAGCTATAATTAGCCACGTGAATAAACTAATTAGCATTTACTTCAACTCATTTAAGCTTGATTAAAAAGTATTCTTATTCCTCAGATTATACCCTTGTACTTTTCTCTATGAATTCATTAGGAATACGGTTGTTCTATACATATCATTTAATTGTTCTTAAATTAGTAAATCAGTTCAATTGTGCAAATGCTTACTTATTTATATTAAAATAAACAACTACACGGAAATTTTCTCTAGTTAGTTTGATAAAAAAAACTCTTTATTCAATTTTTATTTTACTTGAAATTTTATCATGTGATTTGTCCAAAAACTTCCTCAAGCTATAATTAGCCACGTGAATAAACTAATTAGCATTTACTTAAACTCATTTAAGCTTGATTAAAAAGTATTCTTATTCCTCAGATTATACTCTTGTACTTTTCTCTATGAATTCATTAGGAATACGGTTGTTCTATACATACCATTTAATTGTTCTTAAATTAGTAAATCAGTTCAATTGTGCAAATGCTTACTTATTTATATTAAAATAAACAACTACACGGAAATTTTCTCTAGTTAGTTTGATAAAAAAAACTCTTTATTCAATTTTTATTTTACTTGAAATTTTATCATGTGATTTGTCCAAAAACTTCCTCAAGCTATAATTAGCCACGTGAATAAACTAATTAGCATTTACTTCAACTCATTTAAGCTTGATTAAAAAGTATTCTTATTCCTCAGATTATACCCTTGTACTTTTCTCTATGAATTCATTAGGAATACGGTTGTTCTATACATATCATTTAATTGTTCTTAAATTAGTAAATCAGTTCAATTGTGCAAATGCTTACTTATTTATATTAAAATAAACAACTACACGGAAATTTTCTCTAGTTAGTTTGATAAAAAAAACTCTTTATTCAATTTTTATTTTACTTGAAATTTTATCATGTGATTTGTCCAAAAACTTCCTCAAGCTATAATTAGCCACGTGAATAAACTAATTAGCATTTACTTCAACTCATTTAAGCTTGATTAAAAAGTATTCTTATTCCTCAGATTATACCCTTGTACTTTTCTCTATGAATTCATTAGGAATACGGTTGTTCTATACATATCATTTAATTGTTCTTAAATTAGTAAATCAGTTCAATTGTGCAAATGCTTACTTATGTATATTAAAATAAACAACCACATTGAAATTTCCTCTAGTTATTTTGATAAACAAAAGCTCTTTATTCACTTTTTATTTTACTTGAAATTTTATCATGTGTTTTGTCCAAAAACTTCCTCAAGCTATAATTAGCCACGTGAATAAACTAATTAGCATTTACTTCAATTCATTTAAGCTTGATTAAAAAGTATTCTTATTCCTCAGATTATACCCTTGTACTTTTCTCTATGAATTCATTAGGAATACGGTTGTTCTATACATATCACCACGGACCACTATAGCATATATCCTCCATACAACCGATTTTTCAGAAAAAGAGGATTTTTGTAATATCTTACCCAATTTAACAGATTGAAGCTTCAAACTTCACCATATACTTTCGTATATTGCACGTATTGTTGCCTGAAAAAATTGATGAGATCGGTCGTATATATAGTATATATCCCCCACAACCGATTGTTCAGATAAGGAACTTTTCGTATTTACTGCCCTATTTTAAGAGCTAGAGGCTTCAAATTTCAACGAATGCTTACGTATATAGCATATATTGTTGTCTGAAAAAATCATAAAGATCGGTGGTATATATAGTATATATATGGTGGTATATATAGTATATATATATAGTATATATATATATATTTTCTCAAATTTTAGCCCCATTTTAACAGCTAGAAGCTTCAAATTTCACAGAATACTTACGTATATAGCATATATTGTTGTCTGAAAAAATCATATAGATCGGTTGTATATATAGTATATATCTCATACAACCGATTGTTCAGATAAGAAACTTTTCGCAATTTCTACCCCATTTTAACAGCTATAAGCTTCAAATTTCACCGATTGCTTACGTATATAGCATATATTGTTGTCTGAAAAAATCATAGAGATCGGTTGTATATATAGTATATATCTCATACAACCGATTGTTCAGATAAGAAACTTTTCGCAATTTCTACCCCATTTTAACAGCTATTTGCTTCAAATTTCACCGATTGCTTACGTATATAGTATGTATTGTTGTGTCAAAAAATCATAGAGATCGGTGATATATATAATATATATATGATGGTATATCTATATATATAAAAATGAATTGCTGTTCGTTAGTCTCGCTAAAACTCGAGAACGGCTGAACGGATTTATCTTATCTTGGTCTTGAATTATTAGTGGAGGTCTAGGGAAGGTTTAAAAGGTGAGAAAAATTCGAATACTTGCCGGGAAAATACTCAAAACGGCATATTTCCTCGAGATATAGGCCAAAACGTGGACCCGGGTGTGTTTATAGAATATGGATATCATATGAAAGCTGTTGATGAGTGCTTTAGTAGAGGGTAATTTTCATACCCCTGGGTGACTAGGGTCTCGAGATATAGGTCAAAACGTGGACCCGGGTACCAATAGGGTGTGTTTATGGAATATGGATATCAAATAAAAGCTGTTGATGAGTGCTTTAGTAGAGGGTAATTTTCATACCCCTGGGTGACTAGGGTCTCGAGATATAGGCCAAAACGTGGACCCGGGTACCAATAGGGTATGTTTATAGAATATGGATATCAAATAAAAGCTGTTGGTGAGTGCTTTAGTAGAGGGTAATTTTCATACCCCTGGGTGACTAGGGTCCCGAGATATAGGCCAAAACGTGGACCCGGGTACACCTAGAATATGCATATCAAATGAAAGCTCTTGATGAGTGCTTTAGTAGAGGGTAATTTTCATACCCCTGGGTGACTCGGGTCTCGAGATATAGGCCAAAACGTGGACCTGGGTACCCCTAGAATGTGTATGGAATATGGCTATCAGATGAAAGCTGTTGACGACTGCTTTAGTAGGGGTTAATTTTCATACCCCTGGGTGACTAGGGTCTCGAGCTATAGGCCAAAAAGTGAACCCGGGTACCCCTAGAATCTGTTTATAGAATATTGATATCAGATTAAAGCTGTTGATGAGTGCTTTAGTAGAGGGTAATTCTCATACCCCTGGTTAACTAGGGTCTCGAGCTATATGCCAAAAAGTGGACCCGGGTACACCTAGAATGTGTTTATAGAGTATTGATATCGAATGAAAGCTGTTGATGAGAGCTTTAGTAGAGGGTAGTTTTCATACCCCTGGGTGAATAGGGTCTCGAGATATAGGCGAAAACGAGGACCCGGGTACCCCTAAAATGTGTTTATAAAATGTGGATATTAAATGTAAGCTGTTGATGAGTGCTTTATTAGAGGGTAATTTTCATACCCCTGGGTGACTAGGGTCTCGAGATATAGGCCAAAAAGTGGACCCGGGTACCCCTAGAATTTGTTTATAGAATATTGATATCAGATTAAAGCTGTTCATGAGTGCTTTAGTAGAGGGTAATTTTCATACCCTTGGGTGACTAGGGTCTCGAGCTATATGCCAAAAAGTGGACCCGGGTACACCTAGAATGTGTTTATAGAATATTGATATCGAATGAAAGCTGTTGATGAGAGCTTTAGTAGAGGGTAATTTTCATACCCCTGGGTGACTAGGGTCTCGAGATATAGGCGAAAACGAGGACCCGGGTACCCCTAAAATGTGTTTATAAAATGTGGATATTAAATATAAGCTGTTGATGAGTGCTTTATTAGAGGGTAATTTTCATACCCCTGGCTGACTATGGTCTCGGGATATAGGCCAAAATGTGGTCAGACGGAAAAAGCTTATTAAAATGTATGCAGATTGGCCAAATTTAGGGCAGGACAACGTCTGCCGGGTCTTCTAGTATAGTATATATATATAGTATATATATTTTTTTTTTGCGATTTCGGCCTCATTTTAACAGCTATAAGCTTCAAATTTCACCAAATGCTTACGTGTATAGCATATATTGATGTCTGAAAAAATCATTGAGATCGGTGGCATACATAGTATATATCTCATACAACCGATTGTTCAGATAAGAAACTTTGCGCAATATCTGCCCCGTTTTAACAGCTAGAAGCTTAAAATTTCACAAAATGCTACGTATATAGCATATATTGTTGTCTGAAAAAATCATAGAGATCGGTGGTACATATATTATATACCCCATATAAACTGTCATTTTTGCCCCTTTTTTACGGCTAGAAGCTTCAAAATTCATCAAATTTCATAAAATAGTTACGTTTACGTCATATATTTTTGAAAGACGTGATTCGTAGTTATAGTTTTTACATGCAGACCACAAAAAACGTGAAGCTTTGCATCCTCACACAGATTACCTACCTATTTTTATACCTTTCATGAAAATGAAATGGTATATTAATTTCGTCACGAAACCGAAAATTGTAAGTCCTTAAAGGAAAATAGATAGACCCACCATTAAGTATACCGAAATAATCAGGTTGAAGAGCTGAGTTGATTTAGCCATTTCCGTCTGTCCGTCTGTCCGTCTGTGTGTTTGTATGCAAACTAGTCCCTCAATTTTTGAGATATCTTGATAAAATTTGGTGGGCGGGTGTACTTGGGTGTCCGATTAGACATTTGTCGGAACCAACCGGATCGGACCACTATAGCATATATCCTCCATACAACCGATTTTTCAGAAAAAGAGGATTTTTGTAATATCTTACCCAATTTAACAGATTGAAGCTTCAAACTTCACCATATACTTTCGTATATTGCACGTATTGTTGCCTGAAAAGATTGTTGAGATCGGTCGTATATATAGTATATATCCCCCACAACCGATTGTTCAGATAAGGAACTTTTCGTAATTACTGCCCTATTTTAAGAGCTAGAGGCTTCAAATTTCAACGAATGCTTACGTATATAGCATATATTGTTGTCTGAAAAAATGACAAAGATCGGTGGTATATATAGTATATATATATATAGTATATATATATATATATTTTCGCATATTTTAGCCCCATTTTAACAGCTAGAAGCTTCAAATTTCACCGATTGCTTACGTATATAGTATGTACTGTTGTGTCAAAAAATCATAGAGATCGGTGATATATATAAAATTTGGTGAGCGGGTGTATTTCGGTGTCCGATCAGACATTTGTCGGAACCGACCGGATCGGACCACTATAGCATATATCCTCCATACAACCGATTTTTCAGAAAAAGAGGATTTTGTAATATCTTACCCAATTTAACAGATTGAAGCTTCAAACTTCACCATATACTTTCGTATATTGCACGTATTGTCGCCTGAACAAATTGATGAGATCGGTCGTATATATAGTATATATCCCCCACAACCGATTGTTCAGATAAGGAACTTTTCGTAATTACTGCCCTATTTTAAGAGCTAGAGGCTTCAGATTTCAACGAATGCTTACGTATATAGCATATATTGTTGTCTGAAAAAATCATAAAGATCGGTGGTATATATAGTATATATATGGTGGTATATATAGTATATATATATAGTATATATATATATATTTTCGCAAATTTTAGCCCCATTTTAACAGCTAGAAGCTTCAACTTTCACCGAATACTTACGTATATAGCATATATTGTTGTCTGGAAAAATCATAGAGATCGGTTGAATATATAGTATATATCTCATACAACCGATTGTTCAGATAAGAAACTTTTCGCAATTTCTACCCCATTTTAACAGCTATAAGCTTCAAATTTCACCGATTGCTTACGTATATAGCATATATTATTGTCTGAAGAAAGCATAGAGATCGGTTGTATATATAGTATATATCTCATACATCCGATTGTTCAGATAAGAAACTTTTCGCGATTTCTACCCCATTTTAACAGCTATAAGCTTCAAATTTCACCTATTGCTTACATATATAGCATATATTGTTGTCTGAAAAAATCATAGAGATCGGTTGTATATGTAGTATATATCTCACAACCGATTGTTCAGATAAGAAACTTTTCGCAATTTCTACCCCATTTTAACAGCTATAAGCTTCAAATTTCACCCATTGCTTACGTATATAGCATATATTGTTGTCTGAAAAAATCATAGAGATCGGTTGTATATATAGTATATATCTCATACAACCGATTGTTCAGATAAGAAACTTTTCGCAATTTCTACTCCATTTTAACAGCTATAAGCTTCAAATTTCACCGATTGCTTACGTATATAGTATGTATTGTTGTGTCAAAAAATCATAGAGATCGGTGATATATATAATATATATATGATGGTATATATAGTATATATATATTTTTTTGCGATTTCGGCCCAATTTTAACAGCTAGAAGCTTCAAATTTCACAAAATGCTTACGTGTATAGTATATATTGATGTCTGAAAAAATCATTGTGATCGGTGGTATACATAGTATATATCTCATACAACCGATTGTTCAGATAAGAAACTTTGCGCAATTTCTGTCCCATTTTAACAGCTAGAAGCTTAAAATTTCACAAAATGCTACGTATATAGCATATATTTTTGTCTGAAAAAATCATAGAGATCGGTGGTATATATGTTATATTCTTTATATAAACTGTCATTTTTGCCCCTTTTTTACGGATAGAAGCTTCAAAATTCATCATATTTAATCAAATAGTTACGTTTACGTCATATATTTTTGAAATACGTGATTCGTAGTCATAGCTTTTACATTCAGACCACAAAAAACGTGAAGTTTTGCATCCTCACACAAAGTACCTACTTGTTTATTTTATATTTATCTTAAAAATCGTTAAGGTATGTAGATCTGTTCACTATATATTTCTTATCTTATACATCCGAATATTCGGAGATTACGAACGGGATAAGATTATTGTTCAGCCCCATTCATGAAAGGTATGAAGTCTTCGGGACAGCCGAAGACAGTCCCGTTCTTACTTGTTATACTTTTTTTTTTGTATATACTTACTTCCAAACGGTAGGGAAATCCCCATATCTGAAGGAAAACTGCATTATTACCCGCTCAAGGTCATTGGTGTTAGCCTCTGAATACTTTTTGCTTCTTTTAAATGAAAATTATTTCAGAATAGATCCATATGTATATATATTATTGCGCAGCATGGTAACACTATTAAGCACACGAAACAAACAACAACAGCATTTCAAGTGTACAGCTGGGTATGTAATGTTCGGTTTCACCCGAACTTAGACTACCTTAGTGGTTTTTCTTTGAGGGTTACCCTTCCAAGGCTAGGCTTAGTCCCCTTAGATACATTATACTTCCTGGTAAATAATGCTAGATAGATTTTTGCCGTGTTGGCTGTTAGCCTCACCCAGATGTCCAGGCATGTATATCCCGAGGTGCTTCATCCATCAGAGATCTGATTGTTATTAGGCATTTGATGCTTTTGATGACAGAAGAATTATCTGCATATGCCGTAAGTTTGACTGATCCTCCGTCTAACCGCCTAAGCAATTGGTTGATAACCGGTGTCCACAGCATTGGTGATAAAACTCCACCCTCCTCTGTTTACAGGTTTTGTTGCCTCGCATGGATCCGATTACGGCGTGACCATTCTGCAGCTTAACATGAATCCGATCCTACATACATGTGTACTTCAATCGAGTTGAGACTGGCCATGATTGTTCTTTTTGAGACATTGTTGAAAGCTCCGGCAATGCCCAGAAAAACACCTAGGGCATATTTCTGGTTTTCCAAGACCTTCTCTATATTCATGATCACCCTATGCAATATAATATCGACGGACCTGCCTTTGGTGTAAGCATGTTGCACTGAAGATAATAATTCGATTTTATATACGCATCTATTGATCTTTCGAGGGTTTTTGTGCCTACGTAATTACTTTTTTTAAGCAATAAACTTTAGTGGTGTGATAATAGCCTCTTACGCCTACCACAACGAAGCTCCTTGGTTCACGCTTCTGGTAAAGCAACATAAAAATTTAAGAAATAAGTTTTTTCAATTGCAAGACAATTTTTCCAAGCGGCAGAGTTTGGCAAGCACTCTGCGCGTATTTCTGCCACGAAAAGCTTCTCAGTGAAAACTCATTTGTCTTGCAGGTTAAATTAAAAGGAGTACGACGCAAATTGGATGAGAAGCTCGGCCTAAAATCTTTTCGGTGGCTATCGCGCCTTACATTTATTTTTTATTTATTTATTTACTCGCTATAGTTAAAGTAATGTTTTTAAAATTTTTACATTTTTTGGCAATATTTATGAAGTATTGATGTTTGTGTTCAAAATGTAGAGAAAAAAGTTTATTCAAACTTTGTATTGCCTTAAAAGTTCTGGATAATCTGTAATATAGTGAGGTTTGGGTCTAGGCTTCACGTTGATAAGATACTCTGCTAGTAATTCGAAATATTCATATATGTTCGAAGTAGCTAAGTAATTTTAACTCAGACTCGAATATTTTATCAGAACATATCAACGAGCACATGTCAATCATTGGTGTAAATAACAAGTACATTGGATTTTCATAGTCAGATACAATATTCATTAAAACAATAGGCATTATATATAGCACATGTCTTACTTCACATGCCTTCCCTATAAGCTTTTTCATATTAAAATTTTAATTTTAGCATGTGTTTTGTCCAAAAACTTCCTCAAGCTATAATTAGCCACGTGAACAAACTAATTAGCATTAACTTCAATTCATTTAAGCTTGATTAAAAGGTATTCTTATTCCTCAGATTATACCCTTGTACTTTTCTCTATGAATTCATTAGGAATACGGTTGTTGTATACATATCATTTAATTGTTCTCAAATTAGTATATAAATTCAATGTGCATATGCTTACTTATGTATATTAAAATAAACAACAACATGGAAATTTCCTCTAGTTAGTTTGATAAACAAAAGCTGTTTGTTAAATTTTGATTTTACTTGAAAATTTAGCCGTGTTTTTTTTACACGCGTATGCGTTTACGTGTGCGCGTAAAAAAACGCCTATCCTCGCGCGAAAACCTCCGAAGAGATCTAAGGCCGAGCTTCTTATTTCGGGTTCCCGGGACAAATCTCAAATTTGAGCCAAATTCCCGGAATTTTTAAAAATTTCCCGGGACATTTGAAAAATAAGAAACACCAATATATTTGTATGGGCTGCTCATTCGGCGAAATAAATTTAAAATAGAAATAAACTTTTTTAACTCATTTATTTATAACAAATGTTTTTATGAAACAGGTTAAGAATTAATACGTTTACTGTATTTAATGCGAATTAAATATTATATGGATTCATTTCCCACACGTTATTTTAAAACACAACACTTCCCCATAATGAATATTTAGGTGTGCGAAATGTCAAACATTGACAATATTCAGAACTACAGTAGGGATGATTTTTTCTTCTTTACAGAGTTGCATGCAATATGCTAATGAGCTGAATACAATCGAAGCCACAAATATGACCATGTTTCGTAGCAGATTATAATTT
The DNA here is from genome assembly GCF_040869045.1 of Eurosta solidaginis. Classification (NCBI taxonomy): domain Eukaryota; kingdom Metazoa; phylum Arthropoda; class Insecta; order Diptera; family Tephritidae; genus Eurosta; species Eurosta solidaginis. The sequence continues at coordinate 30,727,399 of NC_090321.1, forward strand.
ATTAATTTTGCTACGGCGGCCACCGTGGTGTGATGGTAGCGTGCTCCGCCTATCACACCGTATGCCCTGGGTTCAACTCCCGGGCAAAGCAACATCAAAATTTTAGAAATAAGATTTTTCAATTAGAAGAAAATTTTTCTAAGCGGGGTCGCCCCTCGGCAGTGTCTGGCAAGCGCTCCGATTGTATTTCTGCCATGAAAAGCTCTCAGTGAAAACTCATCTGCCTTGCAGATGCCGTTCGGAGTCGGCATAAAACATGTAGGTCCCGTCCGGCCAATTTGTAGGGAAAAATCAAGAGGAGCACGACGCAAATTGGAAGAGAAGCTCGGCCTTAGATCTCTTCGGAGGTTATCGCGCCTTACATTTATTTTTTTTAATTTTTATTATGAAAATGCCGGGACATAGCATTTCCCGGCGGGAGACTTTACAATTTGTGAAAAATACGTGATGTCCCGGCCAATACGGTACATTTGGCAACGCTATTTGCGTCGTGCTTCTATTTTTTTCCCACAAATTAGCGGGATGGGACCTACTTGTTTTATGCCGACTGCAAGGAAGATGAGTTTTCACTGAGAGCTTTTCATGACAGTAATACACTCGGAGTGCTTGCCAAACACTGCCGAGGGGCGACCCCGCTCAGAATAATTGTCTTCTAAATGAAAAAACTTGTTTCGAAAGTTTTTGTTGTTGCTTTTCCCGGGACGTGAACCCAGGATCTTCGGTGTGGTAGGCGGAGAATCCTACCATCACACCACGGCGGCCGCCTGTTTATTCAATTTTTATTTTACTTGAAATTTTATCATGTGATTTGTCCAAAAACTTCCTCAAGCTATAATTAGCCACGTGAATAAACTAATTAGCATTTACTTCAATTCATTTAACCTTGATTAAAAAGTATTCTTATTCCTCAGATTATACTCTTGTACTTTTTTCTATTAATTCATTAGAAATACGGTTGTTCTATACATATCATTTAATTGTTCTCAAATTAGTATATCAATTCAATTGTGCAAATGCTTACTTATTTATATTAAAATAAACAACCACATTGAAATTTCCTCTAGTTATTTTGATAAACAAAAGATCTTTATTCACTTTTTATTTTACTTGAAATTTTATCATGTGATTTGTCCAAAAACTTCCTCAAGCTATAATTAGCCACGTGAATAAACTAATTAGCATTTACTTCAATTCATTTAACCTTGATTAAAAAGTATTCTTATTCCTCAGATTATACTCTTGTACTTTTTTCTATTAATTTATTAGAAATACGGTTATTGTATACATATCACTTAATTGTTCTCAAATTAGTATATCAATTCAATTGTGCAAAAACTTACTTATATTAAAATAAACAACCACATGGAAATTTCCTCTAGTTATTTTGATAAACAAAAGCTCTTTATTCAATTTTTATTTTACTTGAAATTTTATCATGTGATTTGTCCAAAACTTCCTCAAGCTCTAATTAGCCACGTGAGCAAACTAATTAGCATTTACTTAAACTCATTTAAGCTTGATTAAAAAGTATTCTTATTCCTCAGATTATACTCTTGTACTTTTCTCTATGAATTCATTAGGAATACGGTTGTTCTATACATATCATTTAATTGTTCTTAAATTAGTAAATCAGTTCAATTGTGCAAATGCTTACTTATTTATATTAAAATAAACAACTACACGGAAATTTTCTCTAGTTAGTTTGATAAAAAAAACTCTTTATTCAATTTTTATTTTACTTGAAATTTTATCATGTGATTTGTCCAAAAACTTCCTCAAGCTATAATTAGCCACGTGAATAAACTAATTAGCATTTACTTCAACTCATTTAAGCTTGATTAAAAAGTATTCTTATTCCTCAGATTATACCCTTGTACTTTTCTCTATGAATTCATTAGGAATACGGTTGTTCTATACATATCATTTAATTGTTCTTAAATTAGTAAATCAGTTCAATTGTGCAAATGCTTACTTATGTATATTAAAATAAACAACCACATTGAAATTTCCTCTAGTTATTTTGATAAACAAAAGCTCTTTATTCACTTTTTATTTTACTTGAAATTTTATCATGTGTTTTGTCCAAAAACTTCCTCAAGCTATAATTAGCCACGTGAATAAACTAATTAGCATTTACTTCAATTCATTTAAGCTTGATTAAAAAGTATTCTTATTCCTCAGATTATACCCTTGTACTTTTCTCTATGAATTCATTAGGAATACGGTTGTTCTATACATATCACCACGGACCACTATAGCATATATCCTCCATACAACCGATTTTTCAGAAAAAGAGGATTTTTGTAATATCTTACCCAATTTAACAGATTGAAGCTTCAAACTTCACCATATACTTTCGTATATTGCACGTATTGTTGCCTGAAAAAATTGATGAGATCGGTCGTATATATAGTATATATCCCCCACAACCGATTGTTCAGATAAGGAACTTTTCGTATTTACTGCCCTATTTTAAGAGCTAGAGGCTTCAAATTTCAACGAATGCTTACGTATATAGCATATATTGTTGTCTGAAAAAATCATAAAGATCGGTGGTATATATAGTATATATATGGTGGTATATATAGTATATATATATAGTATATATATATATATTTTCGCAAGTTTTAGCCCCATTTTAACAGCTAGAAGCTTCAAATTTCACAGAATACTTACGTATATAGCATATATTGTTGTCTGAAAAAATCATATAGATCGGTTGTATACATAGTATATATCTCATACAACCGATTGTTCAGATAAGAAACTTTTCGCAATTTGTACCCCATTTTAACAGCTATAAGCTTCAAATTTCACCGATTGCTTACGTATATAGCATATATTGTTGTCTGAAAAAATCATAGAGATCGGTTGTATATATAGTATATATCTCATACAACCGATTGTTCAGATAAGAAACTTTTCGCAATTTCTACCCCATTTTAACAGCTATTAGCTTCAAATTTCACCGATTGCTTACGTATATAGTATGTATTGTTGTGTCAAAAAATCATAGAGATCGGTGATATATATAATATATATATGATGGTATATCTATATATATAAAAATGAATTGCTGTTCGTTAGTCTCGCTAAAACTCGAGAACGGCTGAACGGATTTATCTTATCTTGGTCTTGAATTATTAGTGGAGGTCTAGGGAAGGTTTAAAAGGTGAGAAAAATTCGAATACTTGCCGGGAAAATACTCAAAACGGCATATTTCCTCGAGATATAGGCCAAAACGTGGACCCGGGTGTGTTTATAGAATATGGATATCATATGAAAGCTGTTGATGAGTGCTTTAGTAGAGGGTAATTTTCATACCCCTGGGTGACTAGGGTCTCGAGATATAGGCCAAAACGTGGACCCGGGTACCCCTAGGGTGTGTTTATGGAATATGGATATCAAATAAAAGCTGTTGATGGGTGCTTTAGTAGAGGGTAATTTTCATACCTCTGGGTGACTAGGGTCTCGAGATATAGGCCAAAACGTGGACCCGGGTACCAATAGGGTGTATTTATAGAATATGGATATCAAATAAAAGCTGTTGGTGAGTGCTTTAGTAGAGGGTAATTTTCATACCCCTGGGTGACTAGGGTCCCGAGATATAGGCCAAAACGTGGACCCGGGTACACCTAGAATAGATAGATAGATTGATATTTATTATTAATATGTTTACATATTTTTTGATTTCACAATAAATTTTAAATATCACAAATTCATTTTCAATTCACAGACGTGTATGATATATATATATATTAAGTAATAAAAAGTAAAAAGTAATAAAAAATATTTTAGCCTCGAATAAGATCTATACATAGCCGTTTAAAATTCATAATATTATTCTCTCGTTTGATATAATCAGGTAACGAGTTAAATGTGTTAAGGCCCTTATATAATAATGTGTTTTGGGCTGCAGTAGTCCGCTGTAATCCTAGTCGAAAGTCATTCGCATTCCGCACAGCATATTGGTGTGTATCTCTAACATACTGAATGCAACTTGTTAAATACATCGGCGCCCTGTTCTGTTTAATTTTAAAAATCATTATTAGTGTATTGAGCATCAGTTTTTGCTCAATATTTAGCCATTTCAATGTTTCAAGCATGTGACTTATTGGGGTGTATTTGTGGCATTTTATTATTGATCTCATACATTTGTTTTGTAATTTCTGTATCCTTCCTATTTGTGATTGGTTACAAGATGTGTACAGAATTGTGGAACGGTATTCAAAATGTGGCTTTATGATTGTATTGTATATTTTTATTGCTGTTAAAGTGTCTAATTTATTTCGTATTCTTCTAAAGAAGTAAATCTTTTTTGCAGCTTTTTTACACAAATAGTCCACGTGATTGTTAAATTTGAGCTCATTGTCTATTATTACACCTAAGTATTTCATATTGGTTATTTGCTCAATACTAGTATTATTTATCTCTAAATTTATTTCGCTATTTGTATTTATCACCATTACTTTTGTTTTCTGTTCATTTAATTTGAGCCTATTCATTTTAAGCCATTTCATAATTTCATCTATATCACATTCTAACTTTCGTTTACATTCTTCCACTGTTTCTGCTTCTGTATATACCAATGTATCGTCTGCATACATTACCAATTTGGATTTTGATATCACTTTTTCTATATCATTTATGTAAATTATAAACAGAATTGCTCCCAGAAGAGATCCTTGGGGCACCCCTGTATTCACATATGAAAAACTTGATTTTGTGGATTTTATTTTTGTTTGCTGTCTACGATTTGTAAGGTAGTCCTTAAACCAAAGTAGCTCTTTTCCTCTTATTCCATACATATACAGCTTTTTTATTAGAATACCTCTGTCTATTGTTTCAAATGCTCTTTTAAAATCAAGAAATAGAGCTGCTATTATTGTTTTTCGTGGACGCTTCTTCCACTCACTTACGACGAAGTTTATTGCACTTTCACATGAATGATTCTTACGAAAACCGGACTGGTTTAGAGACAGTATATTATTAGTTTCTAGGTACGTTTGTAGTTGATTTTTCACAACACTTTCCATTATTTTTTCAAATATCTTAAGAGTATTTATTGGACGAAACTCTTCACATTTTTTTGTTTTAGCGATTTTTTCAACTGGCACTACCAATGACTCCTTCCATTCATTTGGGAATACTCCGCTCATTAATGAATGATTTATTAACTTTGTTAAGAAAGGCCCAAGTACATTCCAGTTGTCCAAAATGATCTTTGGGCTCACATTATTCCAATCCTTTTTGTTCTTAAGTTTTTTACAAATTGCCTTTAGTTCGCAAACTTGTATTTCTTTAAAATGAAAGGTTTCAGGACAATGATCAATATTGTTAATATATATTTCTTTATCAATTGACTGATCTATTAATTCTATGCTCTCAATGAAGTATTTATTGAGCTTATCAGCTATTTCATTTTCATCACTTATTTCTTCGTTTTTATAAATTATAGAGCTTATTTCTTTTACATCTTTGCTAAGTATTAAATTTTTAAGTATTCTCCACATTTCTTTTTGATTTGTTGCGCTATTGATTTTTAGCTTAAAGTATTTATTTTTTTCCTTTATTATCTCTTGTTTGTATGTTTTACATATACTTTTATAAATTAACCATGAATTGGTATCGTCCATTACTCTCGCAGCTTGGTATGCTCTAATTTTATTTATTTTTAACTTTTTTAACGTTGAGTTAAACCATTTGTTGCGACTTGAGCGATTTCTAATCGTTCTACTTCTCGTATTAGATACCACCAAATCTTGTATGCACTTTTCCAGAATAACAGTGTTTTCATTTACATCATATGCGTTACTATGTTTTAGGTTTTTGTTTAAAAGCATTCTATTAAATTCACGCTGGTTGTAGTGGAATTGTTCAATTACTTTGTACTTTGGTTTTATTACACTTTCGCGAGTAGGTTTTTCTATAACTATCGACTCATGATCTGATATTTTTAGAGAATGTTGCACTGTTACCCTCAGATTGTGTATATTCGTTAAAACATAATCAATCAAGGTTTTAGAGTTTCTAGTTATTCTAGTATTCTCGTTCATTTTCTGCATTATACCGTTATCATTTGTTATTCTTTCTAATTCTCGCTTGTATAAACTATCTTTCGACCAGTCAATGTTAAAGTCGCCTGCTATTATAAAATCTTTACTTATTTCCGTTATTGTTTCCAGTTTATCTTGAAATGTGTTGCAAAATTCACGTTCCGAGCTATTTGGTGATCTATAAAGCCCCATGATGTACAGCTCGTTGTTATCAACGATGCATTTTATTGTTAATGTCCATATTTTCATATCACTGACTAGACAGTCTACAATATTCGTTTTAATTTCTTTATGCGTGTATATAATCACGCCACCTGTTCTTCGAGAGCTTGATACACACTGAAAACTATTGAAATTTTGTAGTTTTATTTCACTAAGTTCTATGTCTTCGGTTACATGAGTTTCCGATAGAATTATTATATCGTATTGATGCTCTTCTATAATGTGCTCTAACTCCGCTTTATTATTTATAAGTCCTTGTATATTTGCATAAAAAAGTATTATTGACTTTGATTGCTAGTAACCATTTTTTCTCCTTTTAGCTTCCAGTTTATTCACATATAGTGGACAACTTTTACTAAATGTCACGTGATTAATGTCCACATCGATATTTAGTCTTTCTTTCGCACGTATGCAGTTAATACATTTATTTGTTAATTCTCGGTTGCAATCCCTTGAACTATGTTTTTCTAAACATTTCACACAGATTTCTTCATTTTTACATTGTGCGGCTTTGTGGTTGAATCCTCTACATTTATAGCACTGTTGTACCTCAAGGCCATCAAAAACTCTACATTTTTCCCAACCTATATTTACTTTTTCGGCGGCGATAGTCTTTTGGAACGTTTCCGGATCTGCTTCGATTAATGCATTGTAGTATATTACATTGAGCTTTTTTGTTTCATACTGTTTTAAAACTTTCAGATTTCCATCCGCAATGTAAGTATTTTGTTTTTTTAACATTTCAATTATTTTTTCATCTGCATGTTTAAAGTTCATCCTCGATATTACAAATCTATGAGACATAATTTTGGGTATTTTTACTTCATATTTTTCACCAATACGGTCCTCGATTGCACATTTTATTTTATTTCTTTCCGTGTCGTTTTCACTTTCGATTAATATCACACCATTTGCTCTAGACTGTACATTGCTTATTTTCAGTTCTTTTGGATCAACTTTTTCATTTAAATCGCTTTTTGTTTGATTGCTGTTTTGTTTTGATTTAGGCTTTATTATTAAAGGCACTTCTTTTCTAATATCTGGCATCACTCTCTTATCTTTTTTTAGTACTTCAGCAAATGACATTTGTTTGTTGGCGGCCTTCGTTTTACCGACTAACTCTTTTATTTCTTTTTGTGCTTTCTTATTCTCTTCGCTACTATTTTTAATTTCACTGCAAATTTTCTCGCTGTCTTTCTTAAATATCTCCGCTACATCTCTTATTTTCTTTACTTCACTTATATTTACTACACATTTTTCTTGCACCTTTTGCATTTCTTTTATTCTCTCGCTAAATTTAATTTCAATCGCCTCTAATAATTTTTTTATTTCATACTCGTTATGTTTAAGCGCCAATTCGAATTCACCTTTGTACTCTTCTAATAGGGCACCATTTTTGTTTATCACTGCTTGCATGTTTCGCATTGCAGAATCTATATTATATATATATGTAACGCAGTCGTCACACATAAATCTTAACAATTTATTTTGATTTAGCACAGTAGATGCATATTCATCTAGGCCACAACACTTTGTTTTTAGGTGAAAAATCTTCCCGCGAACACCATCGCACCGTATTCCAGTTTCTCTGTTAATTGCTAATTTGCACTTATCACACGACATTTTTATTTTTGACCTTTCGTGTATATTTGAATTAAACAACAATTCATTGCTCGCTCGCACGTATTATAGTGTCTAAGTAAAATCAAAATATTATTTTACTACTGCACATAAACCATTAAATTCAATTTATTTACAAATATCACACGGAGCTAGTTAGATACACGTCCGAACTCGCTGAAATCACTCGCACAGGCGATATGCATATCAAATGAAAGCTCTTGATGAGTGCTTTAGTAGAGGGTAATTTTCATACCCCTGGGTGACTCGGGTCTCGAGATATAGGCCAAAACGTGGACCTGGGTACCCCTAGAATGTGTATAGAATATGGCTATCAGATGAAAGCTGTTGACGAGTGCTTTAGTAGGGGGTAATTTTCATACCCCTGGGTGACTAGGGTCTCGAGCTATAGGCCAAAAAGTGAACCCGGGTACCCCTAGAATCTGTTTATAGAATATTGATATCAGATTAAAGCTGTTGATGAGTGCTTTAGTAGAGGGTAATTCTCATACCCCTGGTTAACTAGGGTCTCGAGCTATATGCCAAAAAGTGGACCCGGGTACACCTAGAATGTGTTTATAGAATATTGATATCGAATGAAAGCTGTTGATGAGAGCTTTAGTAGAGGGTAGTTTTCATACCCCTGGGTGAATAGGGTCTCGAGATATAGGCGAAAACGAGGACCCGGGTACCCATAAAATGTGTTTATAAAATGTGGATATTAAATGTAAGCTGTTGATGAGTGCTTTATTAGAGGGTAATTTTCATACCCCTGGGTGACTAGGGTCTCGAGATATAGGCCAAAAAGTGGACCCGGGTACCCCTAGAATTTGTTTATAGAATATTGATATCAGATTAAAGCTGTTCATGAGTGCTTTAGTAGAGGGTAATTTTCATACCCTTGGGTGACTAGGGTCTCGAGCTATATGCCAAAAAGTGGACCCGGGTACACCTAGAATGTGTTTATAGAATATTGATATCGAATGAAAGCTGTTGATGAGAGCTTTAGTAGAGGGTAATTTTCATACCCCTGGGTGACTAGGGTCTCGAGATATAGGCGAAAACGAGGACCCGGGTACCCCTAAAATGTGTTTATAAAATGTGGATATTAAATGTAAGCTGTTGATGAGTGCTTTATTAGAGGGTAATTTTCATACCCCTGGCTGACTATGGTCTCGGGATATAGGCCAAAATGTGGTCAGACGGAAAAAGCTTATTAAAATGTATGCAGATTGGCCAAATTTAGGGCAGGACAACGTCTGCCGGGTCTTCTAGTATAGTATATATATATAGTATATATATTTTTTTTTGCGATTTCGGCCTCATTTTAACAGCTATAAGCTTCAAATTTCACCAAATGCTTACGTGTATAGCATATATTGATGTCTGAAAAAATCATTGAGATCGGTGGCATACATAGTATATATCTCATACAACCGATTGTTCAGATAAGAAACTTTGCGCAATATCTGCCCCGTTTTAACAGCTAGAAGCTTAAAATTTCACAAAATGCTACGTATATAGCATATATTGTTGTCTGAAAAAATCATAGAGGTCGGTGGTACATATATTATATACCCCATATAAACTGTCATTTTTGCCCCTTTTTTACGGCTAGAAGCTTCAAAATTCATCAAATTTCATAAAATAGTTACGTTTACGTCATATATTTTTGAAAGACGTGATTCGTAGTTATAGTTTTTACATGCAGACCACAAAAAACGTGAAGCTTTGCATCCTCACACAGATTACCTACCTATTTTTATACCTTTCATGAAAATGAAATGGTATATTAATTTCGTCACGAAACCGAAAATTGTAAGTCCTTAAAGGAAAATAGATAGACCCACCATTAAGTATACCGAAATAATCAGGTTGAAGAGCTGAGTTGATTTAGCCATTTCCGTCTGTCCGTCTGTCCGTCTGTCTGTTTGTATGCAAACTAGTCCCTCAATTTTTGAGATATCTTGATAAAATTTGGTGGGCGGGTGTATTTGGGTGTCCGATTAGACATTTGTCGGAACCAACCGGATCGGACCACTATAGCATATATCCTCCATACAACCGATTTTTCAGAAAAAGAGGATTTTTGTAATATCTTACCCAATTTAACAGATTGAAGCTTCAAACTTCACCATATACTTTCGTATATTGCACGTATTGTTGCCTGAAAAGATTGTTGAGATCGGTCGTATATATAGTATATATCCCCCACAACCGATTGTTCAGATAAGGAACTTTTCGTAATTACTGCCCTATTTTAAGAGCTAGAGGCTTCAAATTTCAACGAATGCTTACGTATATAGCATATATTGTTGTCTGAAAAAATGATAAAGATCGGTGGTATATATAGTATATATATATATAGTATATATATATATATATTTTCGCATATTTTAGCCCCATTTTAACAGCTAGAAGCTTCAAATTTCACCGATTGCTTACGTATATAGTATGTACTGTTGTGTCAAAAAATCATAGAGATCGGTGATATATATAAAATTTGGTGAGCGGGTGTATTTCGGTGTCCGATCAGACATTTGTCGGAACCGACCGGATCGGACCACTATAGCATATATCCTCCATACAACCGATTTTTCAGAAAAAGAGGATTTTGTAATATCTTACCCAATTTAACAGATTGAAGCTTCAAACTTCACCATATACTTTCGTATATTGCACGTATTGTCGCCTGAACAAATTGATGAGATCGGTCGTATATATAGTATATATCCCCCACAACCGATTGTTCAGATAAGGAACTTTTCGTAATTACTGCCCTATTTTAAGAGCTAGAGGCTTCAGATTTCAACGAATGCTTACGTATATAGCATATATTGTTGTCTGAAAAAATCATAAAGATCGGTGGTATATATAGTATATATATATAGTATATATATATATATTTTCGCAAATTTTAGCCCCATTTTAACAGCTAGAAGCTTCAAATTTCACCGAATACTTACGTATATAGCATATATTGTTGTCTGAAAAAATCATAGAGATCGGTTGTATATATAGTATATATCTCATACAACCGATTGTTCAGATAAGAAACTTTTCGCAATTTCTACCCCATTTTAACAGCTATAAGCTTCAAATTTAACCGATTGCTTACGTATATAGCATATATTATTGTCTGAAGAAAGCATAGAGATCGGTTGTGTATATAGTATATATCTCATACATCCGATTGTTCAGATAAGAAACTTTTCGCGATTTCTACCCCATTTTAACAGCTATAAGCTTCAAATTTCACCTATTGCTTACATATATAGCATATATTGTTGTCTGAAAAAATCATAGAGATCGGTTGTATATGTAGTATATATCTCACAACCGATTGTTCAGATAAGAAACTTTTCGCAATTTCTACCCCATTTTAACAGCTATAAGCTTCAAATTTCACCCATTGCTTACGTATATAGCATATATTGTTCTCTGAAAAAATCATTGAGATCGGTGGTATACATAGTATATATCTCATACAACCGATTGTTCAGATAAGAAACTTTGCGCAATTTCTGTCCCATTTTAACAGCTAGAAGCTTAAAATTTCACAAAATGCTACGTATATAGCATATATTGTTGTCTGAAAAAATCATAGAGATCGGTGGTATATATGTTATATTCTTTATATAAACTGTCATTTTTGCCCCTTTTTTACGGATAGAAGCTTCAAAATTCATCATATTTAATCAAATAGTTACGTTTACGTCATATATTTTTGAAATACGTGATTCGTAGTCATAGCTTTTACATTCAGACCAAAAAAAAACGTGAAGTTTTGCATCCTCACACAAAGTACCTACTTGTTTATTTTATATTTATCTTAAAAATCGTTAAGGTATGTAGATCTGTTCACTATATATTTCTTATCTTATACATCCGAATATTCGGAGATTACGAACGGGATAAGATTATTGTTCAGCCCCATTCATGAAAGGTATGAAGTCTTCGGGACAGCCGAAGACAGTCCCGTTCTTACTTGTTATACTTTTTTTTTGTATATACTTACTTCCAAACGGTAGGGAAATCCCCATATCTGAAGGAAAACTGCATTATTACCCGCTCAAGGTCATTGGTGTTAGCCTCTGAATACTTTTTGCTTCTTTTAAATGAAAATTATTTCAGAATAGATCCATATGTATATATATTATTGCGCAGCATGGTAACACTATTAAGCACACGAAACAAACAACAACAGCATTTCAAGTGTACAGCTGGGTATGTAATGTTCGGTTTCACCCGAACTTAGACTACCTTAGTGGTTTTTCTTTGAGGGTTACCCTTCCAAGGCTAGGCTTAGTCCCCTTAGATACATTATATTTCCTGGTAAATAATGCTAGATAGATTTTTGCCGTGTTGGCTGTTAGCCTCACCCAGATGTCCAGGCATGTATATCCCGAGGTGCTTCATCCATCAGAGATCTGATTGTTATTAGGCATTTGATGCTTTTGATGACAGAAGAATTATCTGCATATGCCGTAAGTTTGACTGATCCTCCGTCTAACCGCCTAAGCAATTGGTTGATAACCGGTGTCCACAGCATTGGTGATAAAACTCCACCCTCCTCTGTTTACAGGTTTTGTTGCCTCGCATGGATCCGATTACGGCGTGACCATTCTGCAGCTTAACATGAATCCGATCCTACATACATGTGTACTTCAATCGAGTTGAGACTGGCCATGATTGTTCTTTTTGAGACATTGTTGAAAGCTCCGGCAATGCCCAGAAAAACACCTAGGGCATATTTCTGGTTTTCCAAGACCTTCTCTATATTCATGATCACCCTATGCAATATAATATCGACGGACCTGCCTTTGGTGTAAGCATGTTGCACTGAAGATAATAATTCGATTTTATATACGCATCTATTGATCTTTCGAGGGTTTTGGTGCCTACGTAATTACTTTTTTTAAGCAATAAACTTTAGTGGTGTGATAATAGCCTCTTACGCCTACCACAACGAAGCTCCTTGGTTCACGCTTCTGGTAAAGCAACATAAAAATTTAAGAAATAAGTTTTTTCAATTGCAAGACAATTTTTCCAAGCGGCAGAGTTTGGCAAGCACTCTGCGCGTATTTCTGCCACGAAAAGCTTCTCAGTGAAAACTCATTTGTCTTGCAGGTTAAATTAAAAGGAGTACGACGCAAATTGGATGAGAAGCTCGGCCTAAAATCTTTTCGGTGGCTATCGCGCCTTACATTTATTTTTTATTTATTTATTTACTCGCTATAGTTAAAGTAATGTTTTTAAAATTTTTACATTTTTTGGCAATATTTATGAAGTATTGATGTTTGTGTTCAAAATGTAGAGAAAAAAGTTTATTCAAACTTTGTATTGCCTTAAAAGTTCTGGATAATCTGTAATATAGTGAGGTTTGGGTCTAGGCTTCATGTTGATAAGATACTCTGCTAGTAATTCGAAATATTCATATATGTTCGAAGTAGCTAAGTAATTTTAACTCAGACTCGAATATTTTATCAGAACATATCAACGAGCACATGTCAATCATTGGTGTAAATAACAAGTACATTGGATTTTCATAGTCAGATACAATATTCATTAAAACAATAGGCATTATATATAGCACATGTCTTACTCCACATGCCTTCCCTATAAGCTTTTTCATATTAAAATTTTAATTTTAGCATGTGTTTTGTCCAAAAACTTCCTCAAGCTATAATTAGCCACGTGAACAAACTAATTAGCATTAACTTCAATTCATTTAAGCTTGATTAAAAGGTATTCTTATTCCTCAGATTATACCCTTGTACTTTTCTCTATGAATTCATTAGGAATACGGTTGTTGTATACATATCATTTAATTGTTCTCAAATTAGTATATAAATTCAATGTGCATATGCTTACTTATGTATATTAAAATAAACAACAACATGGAAATTTCCTCTAGTTAGTTTGATAAACAAAAGCTGTTTGTTAAATTTTTATTTTACTTGAAAATTTAGCGGTGTTTTTTTTACACGCGTATGCGTTTACGTGTGCGCGTAAAAAAACGCCTATCCTCGCGCGAAAACCTCCGAAGAGATCTAAGGCCGAGCTTCTTATTTCGGGTTCCTGGGACAAATCTCAAATTTGAGCCAAATTCCCGGAATTTTTAAAAATTTCCCGGGACATTTGAAAAATAAGAAACACCAATATATTTGTATGGGCTGCTCATTCGGCGAAATAAATTTAAAATAGAAATAAACTTTTTTAACTCATTTATTTATAACAAATGTTTTTATGAAACAGGTTAAGAATTAATACGTTTACTGTATTTAATGCGAATTAAATATTATATGGATTCATTTCCCACACGTTATTTTAAAACACAACACTTCCCCATAATGAATATTTAGGTGTGCGAAATGTCAAACATTGACAATATTCAGAACTACAGTAGGGATGATTTTTTCTTCTTTACAGAGTTGCATGCAATATGCTAATGAGCTGAATACAATCGAAGCCACAAATATGACCATGTTTCGTAGCAGATTATAATTTATTAATTTTGCTACGGCGGCCACCGTGGTGTGATGGTAGCGTGCTCCGCCTATCACACCATATGCCCTGGGTTCAACTCCCGGGCAAAGCAACATCAAAATTTTAGAAATAAGATTTTTCAATTAGAAGAAAATTTTTCTAAGCGGGGTCGCCCCTCGGCAGTGTCTGGCAAGCGCTCCGATTGTATTTCTGCCATGAAAAGCTCTCAGTGAAAACTCATCTGCCTTGCAGATGCCGTTCGGAGTCGGCATAAAACATGTAGGTCCCGTCCGGCCAATTTGTAGGGAAAAATCAAGAGGAGCACGACGCAAATTGGAAGAGAAGCTCGGCCTTAGATCTCTTCGGAGGTTATCGCGCCTTACATTTATTTTTTTTTATTTTTATTATGAAAATGCCGGGACATAGCATTTCCGGGCGGGAGACTTTACAATTTGTGAAAAATACGTGATGTCCCGGCCAATACGGTAAATTTGGCAACGCTATTTGCGTCGTGCTTCTATTTTTTTCCCACAAATTAGCGGGATGGGACCTACTTGTTTTATGCCGACTGCAAGGAAGATGAGTTTTCACTGAGAGCTTTTCATGACAGTAATACACTCGGAGTGCTTGCCAAACACTGCCGAGGGGCGACCCCGCTCAGAATAATTGTCTTCTAAATGAAAAAACTTGTTTCGAAAGTTTTTGTTGTTGCTTTTCCCGGGACGTGAATCCAGGATCTTCGGTGTGGTAGGCGGAGAATCCTACCATCACACCACGGCGGCCGCCTGTTTATTCAATTTTTATTTTACTTGAAATTTTATCATGTGATTTGTCCAAAAACTTCCTCAAGCTATAATTAGCCACGTGAATAAACTAATTAGCATTTACTTCAATTCATTTAACCTTGATTAAAAAGTATTCTTATTCCTCAGATTATACTCTTGTACTTTTTTCTATTAATTCATTAGAAATACGGTTATTGTATACATATCACTTAATTGTTCTCAAATTAGTATATCAATTCAATTGTGCAAAAACTTACTTATATTAAAATAAACAACCACATGGAAATTTCCTCTAGTTATTTTGATAAACAAAAGCTCTTTATTCAATTTTTATTTTACTTGAAATTTTATCATGTGATTTGTCCAAAAACTTCCTCAAGCTATAATTAGCCACGTGAATAAACTAATTAGCATTTACTTGAACTCATTTAAGCTTGATTAAAAAGTATTCTTATTCCTCAGATTATACCCTTGTACTTTTCTCTATGAATTCATTAGGAATACGGTTGTTCTATACATATCATTTAATTGTTCTTAAATTAGTAAATCAGTTCAATTGTGCAAATGCTTACTTATGTATATTAAAATAAACAACCACATTGAAATTTCCTCTAGTTATTTTGATAAACAAAAGCTCTTTATTCACTTTTTATTTTACTTGAAATTTTATCATGTGTTTTGTCCAAAAACTTCCTCAAGCTCTAATTAGCCACGTGAGCAAACTAATTAGCATTTACTTAAACTCATTTAAGCTTGATTAAAAAGTATTCTTATTCCTCAGATTATACTCTTGTACTTTTCTCTATGAATTCATTAGGAATACGGTTGTTCTATACATATCATTTAATTGTTCTTAAATTAGTAAATCAGTTCAATTGTGCAAATGCTTATTTATTTATATTAAAATAAACAACTACACGGAAATTTTCTCTAGTTAGTTTGATAAAAAAAACTCTTTATTCAATTTTTATTTTACTTGAAATTTTATCATGTGATTTGTCCAAAAACTTCCTCAAGCTATAATTAGCCACGTGAGCAAACTAATTAGCATTTACTTAAACTCATTTAAGCTTGATTAAAAAGTATTCTTATTCCTCAGATTATACTCTTGTACTTTTCTCTATGAATTCATTAGGAATACGGTTGTTCTATACATATCATTTAATTGTTCTTAAATTAGTAAATCAGTTCAATTGTGCAAATGCTTACTTATGTATATTAAAATAAACAACCACATTGAAATTTCCTCTAGTTATTTTGATAAACAAAAGCTCTTTATTCACTTTTTATTTTACTTGAAATTTTATCATGTGTTTTGTCCAAAAACTTCCTCAAGCTCTAGTTAGCCACGTGAGCAAACTAATTAGCATTTACTTAAACTCATTTAAGCTTGATTAAAAAGTATTCTTATTCCTCAGATTATACTCTTGTACTTTTCTCTATGAATTCATTAGGAATACGGTTGTTCTATACATATCATTTAATTGTTCTCAAATTAGTATATCAATTCAATTGTGCAAATGCTTACTTACTTATATTAAAATAAACAACCACATGGAAATTTCCTCTAGTTATTTTGATAAACAAAAGCTCTTTATTCACTTTTTATTTTACTTGAAATTTTATCATGTGTTTTGTCCAAAAACTTCCTCAAGCTCTAATTAGCCACGTGAGCAAACTAATTAGCATTTACTTAAACTCATTTAAGCTTGATTAAAAAGTATTCTTATTCCTCAGATTATACTCTTGTACTTTTCTCTATGAATTCATTAGGAATACGGTTGTTCTATACATATCATTTAATTGTTCTTAAATTAGTAAATCAGTTCAATTGTGCAAATGCTTACTTATTTATATTAAAATAAACAACCACATTGAAATTTCCTCTAGTTATTTTGATAAACAAAAGCTCTTTATTCACTTTTTATTTTACTTGAAATTTTATCATGTGATTTGTCCAAAAACTTCCTCAAGCTCTAATTAGCCACGTGAGCAAACTAATTAGCATTTACTTAAACTCATTTAAGCTTGATTAAAAAGTATTCTTATTCCTCAGATTATACTCTTGTACTTTTCTCTATGAATTCATTAGGAATACGGTTGTTCTATACATATCATTTAATTGTTCTTAAATTAGTAAATCAGTTCAATTGTGCAAATGCTTATTTATTTATATTAAAATAAACAACTACACGGAAATTTTCTCTAGTTAGTTTGATAAAAAAAACTCTTTATTCAATTTTTATTTTACTTGAAATTTTATCATGTGATTTGTCCAAAAACTTCCTCAAGCTATAATTAGCCACGTGAGCAAACTAATTAGCATTTACTTAAACTCATTTAAGCTTGATTAAAAAGTATTCTTATTCCTCAGATTATACTCTTGTACTTTTCTCTATGAATTCATTAGGAATACGGTTGTTCTATACATATCATTTAATTGTTCTTAAATTAGTAAATCAGTTCAATTGTGCAAATGCTTACTTATGTATATTAAAATAAACAACCACATTGAAATTTCCTCTAGTTATTTTGATAAACAAAAGCTCTTTATTCACTTTTTATTTTACTTGAAATTTTATCATGTGTTTTGTCCAAAAACTTCCTCAAGCTATAATTAGCCACGTGAATAAACTAATTAGCATTTACTTCAATTCATTTAAGCTTGATTAAAAAGTATTCTTATTCCTCAGATTATACCCTTGTACTTTTCTCTATGAATTCATTAGGAATACGGTTGTTCTATACATATCATTTAATTGTTCTTAAATTAGTAAATCAGTTCAATTGTGCAAATGCTTACTTATTTATATTAAAATAAACAACTACACGGAAATTTTCTCTAGTTAGTTTGATAAAAAAAACTCTTTATTCAATTTTTATTTTACTTGAAATTTTATCATGTGTTTTGTCCAAAAACTTCCTCAAGCTATAATTAGCCACGTGAATAAACTAATTAGCATTTACTTCAATTCATTTAAGCTTGATTAAAAAGTATTCTTATTCCTCAGATTATACCCTTGTACTTTTCTCTATGAATTCATTAGGAATACGGTTGTTCTATACATGTCATTTAATTGTTCTTAAATTAGTAAATCAGTTCAATTGTGCAAATGCTTACTTATTTATATTAAAATAAACAACTACACGGAAATTTTCTCTAGTTAGTTTGATAAAAAAAACTCTTTATTCACTTTTTATTTTACTTGAAATTTTATCATGTGTTTTGTCCAAAAACTTCCTCAAGCTATAATTAGCTACGTGAATAAACTAATTAGCATTTACTTCAACTCATTTAAGCTTGATTAAAAAGTATTCTTATTCCTCAGATTATACCCTTGTACTTTTCTCTATGAATTCATTAGGAATACGGTTGTTCTATACATATCACCACGGACCACTATAGCATATATCCTCCATACAACCGATTTTTCAGAAAAAGAGGATTTTTGTAATATCTTACCCAATTTAACAGATTGAAGCTTCAAACTTCACCATATACTTTCGTATATTGCACGTATTGTTGCCTGAAAAAATTGATGAGATCGGTCGTATATATAGTATATATCCGCCACAACCGATTGTTCAGATAAGGAACTTTTCGTATTTACTGCCCTATTTTAAGATCTAGAGGCTTCAAATTTCAACGAATGCTTACGTATATAGCATATATTGTTGTCTGAAAAAATCATAAAGATCGGTGGTATATATAGTATATATATGGTGGTATATATAGTATATATATATAGTATATATATATATATTTTCGCAAATTTTAGCCCCATTTTAACAGCTAGAAGCTTCAAATTTCACAGAATACTTACGTATATAGCATATATTGTTGTCTGAAAAAATCATATAGATCGGTTGTATACATAGTATATATCTCATACAACCGATTGTTCAGATAAGAAACTTTTCGCAATTTCTACCCCATTTTAACAGCTATAAGCTTCAAATTTCACCGATTGCTTACGTATATAGCATATATTGTTGTCTGAAAAAATCATAGAGATCGGTTGTATATATAGTATATATCTCATACAACCGATTGTTCAGATAAGAAACTTTTCGCAATTTCTACCCCATTTTAACAGCTATTAGCTTCAAATTTCACCAATTGCTTACGTATATAGTATGTATTGTTGTGTCAAAAAATCATAGAGATCGGTGATATATATAATATATATATGATGGTATATCTATATATATAAAAATGAATTGCTGTTCGTTAGTCTCGCTAAAACTCGAGAACGGCTGAACGGATTTATCTTATCTTGGTCTTGAATTATTAGTGGAGGTCTAGGGAAGGTTTAAAAGGTGAGAAAAATTCGAATACTTGCCGGGAAAATACTCAAAACGGCATATTTCCTCGAGATATAGGCCAAAACGTGGACCCGGGTGTGTTTATAGAATATGGATATCATATGAAAGCTGTTGATGAGTGCTTTAGTAGAGGGTAATTTTCATACCCCTGGGTGACTAGGGTCTCGAGATATAGGCCAAAACGTGGACCCGGGTACCCCTAGGGTGTGTTTATGGAATATGGATATCAAATAAAAGCTGTTGATGAGTGCTTTAGTAGAGGGTAATTTTCATACCCCTGGGTGACTAGGGTCTCGAGATATAGGCCAAAACGTGGACCTGGGTACCAATAGGGTGTGTTTATAGAATATGGATATCAAATAAAAGCTGTTGGTGAGTGCTTTAGTAGAGGGTAATTTTCATACCCCTGGGTGACTAGGGTCCCGAGATATAGGCCAAAACGTGGACCCGGGTACACCTAGAATATGCATATCAAATGAAAGCTCTTGATGAGTGCTTTAGTAGAGGGTAATTTTCATACCCCTGGGTGACTCGGGTCTCGAGATATAGGCCAAAACGTGGACCTGGGTACCCCTAGAATGTGTATAGAATATGGCTATCAGATGAAAGCTGTTGACGAGTGCTTTAGTAGGGGGTAATTTTCATACCCCTGGGTGACTAGGGTCTCGAGCTATAGGCCAAAAAGTGAACCCGGGTACCCCTAGAATCTGTTTATAGAATATTGATATCAGATTAAAGCTGTTGATGAGTGCTTTAGTAGAGGGTAATTCTCATACCCCTGGTTAACTAGGGTCTCGAGCTATATGCCAAAAAGTGGACCCGGGTACACCTAGAATGTGTTTATAGAATATTGATATCGAATGAAAGCTGTTGATGAGAGCTTTAGTAGAGGGTAGTTTTCATACCCCTGGGTGAATAGGGTCTCGAGATATAGGCGAAAACGAGGACCCGGGTACCCCTAAAATGTGTTTATAAAATGTGGATATTAAATGTAAGCTGTTGATGAGTGCTTTATTAGAGGGTAATTTTCATACCCCTGGGTGACTAGGGTCTCGAGATATAGGCCAAAAAGTGGACCCGGGTACCCCTAGAATTTGTTTATAGAATATTGATATCAGATTAAAGCTGTTCATGAGTGCTTTAGTAGAGGGTAATTTTCATACCCTTGGGTGACTAGGGTCTCGAGCTATATGCCAAAAAGTGGACCCGGGTACACCTAGAATGTGTTTATAGAATATTGATATCGAATGAAAGCTGTTGATGAGAGCTTTAGTAGAGGGTAATTTTCATACCCCTGGGTGACTAGGGTCTCGAGATATAGGCGAAAACGAGGACCCGGGTACCCCTAAAATGTGTTTATAAAATGTGGATATTAAATGTAAGCTGTTGATGAGTGCTTTATTAGAGGGTAATTTTCATACCCCTGGCTGACTATGGTCTCGGGATATAGGCCAAAATGTGGTCAGACGGAAAAAGCTTATTAAAATGTATGCAGATTGGCCAAATTTAGGGCAGGACAACGTCTGCCGGGTCTTCTAGTATAGTATATATATATAGTATATATATTTTTTTTTTTGCGATTTCGGCCTCATTTTAACAGCTATAAGCTTCAAATTTCACCAAATGCTTACGTGTATAGCATATATTGATGTCTGAAAAAATCATTGAGATCGGTGGCATACATAGTATATATCTCATACAACCGATTGTTCAGATAAGAAACTTTGCGCAATATCTGCCCCGTTTTAACAGCTAGAAGCTTAAAATTTCACAAAATGCTACGTATATAGCATATATTGTTGTCTGAAAAAATCATAGAGATCGGTGGTACATATATTATATACCCCATATAAACTGTCATTTTTGCCCCTTTTTTACGGCTAGAAGTTTCAAAATTCATCAAATTTCATAAAATAGTTACGTTTCCGTCATATATTTTTGAAAGACGTGATTCGTAGTTATAGTTTTTACATGCAGACCACAAAAAACGTGAAGCTTTGCATCCTCACACAGATTACCTACCTATTTTTATACCTTTCATGAAAATGAAATGGTATATTAATTTCGTCACGAAACCGAAAATTGTAAGTCCTTAAAGGAAAATGGATAGACCCACCATTAAGTATACCGAAATAATCAGGTTGAAGAGCTGAGTTGATTTAGCCATTTCCGTCTGTCCGTCTGTCCGTCTGTCTGTTTGTATGCAAACTAGTCCCTCAATTTTTGAGATATCTTGATAAAATTTGGTGGGCGGGTGTATTTGGGTGTCCGATTAGACATTTGTCGGAACCAACCGGATCGGACCACTATAGCATATATCCTCCATACAACCGATTTTTCAGAAAAAGAGGATTTTTGTAATATCTTACCCAATTTAACAGATTGAAGCTTCAAACTTCACCATATACTTTCGTATATTGCACGTATTGTTGCCTGAAAAGATTGTTGAGATCGGTCGTATATATAGTATATATCCCCCACAACCGATTGTTCAGATAAGAAACTTTTCGTAATTACTGCCCTATTTTAAGAGCTAGAGGCTTCAAATTTCAACGAATGCTTACGTATATAGCATATATTGTTGTCTGAAAAAATGATAAAGATCGGTGGTATATATAGTATATATATATATAGTATATATATATATATATTTTCGCATATTTTAGCCCCATTTTAACAGCTAGAAGCTTCAAATTTCACCGATTGCTTACGTATATAGTATGTACTGTTGTGTCAAAAAATCATAGAGATCGGTGATATATATAAAATTTGGTGAGCGGGTGTATTTCGGTGTCCGATCAGACATTTGTCGGAACCGACCGGATCGGACCACTATAGCATATATCCTCCATACAACCGATTTTTCAGAAAAAAAGGATTTTGTAATATCTTACCCAATTTAACAGATTGAAGCTTCAAACTTCACCATATACTTTCGTATATTGCACGTATTGTCGCCTGAACAAATTGATGAGATCGGTCGTATATATAGTATATATCCCCCACAACCGATTGTTCAGATAAGGAACTTTTCGTAATTACTGCCCTATTTTAAGAGCTAGAGGCTTCAGATTTCAACGAATGCTTACGTATATAGCATATATTGTTGTCTGAAAAAATCATAAAGATCGGTGGTATATATAGTATATATATGGTGGTATATATAGTATATATATATAGTATATATATATATATTTTCGCAAATTTTAGCCCCATTTTAACAGCTAGAAGCTTCAAATTTCACCGAATACTTACGTATATAGCATATATTGTTGTCTGAAAAAATCATAGAGATCGGTTGAATATATAGTATATATCTCATACAACCGATTGTTCAGATAAGAAACTTTTCGCAATTTCTACCCCATTTTAACAGCTATAAGCTTCAAATTTCACCGATTGCTTACGTATATAGCATATATTATTGTCTGAAGAAAGCATAGAGATCGGTTGTATATATAGTATATATCTCATACATCCGATTGTTCAGATAAGAAACTTTTCGCGATTTCTACCCCATTTTAACAGCTATAAGCTTCAAATTTCACCTATTGCTTACATATATAGCATATATTGTTGTCTGAAAAAATCATAGAGATCGGTTGTATATGTAGTATATATCTCACAACCGATTGTTCAGATAAGAAACTTTTCGCAATTTCTACCCCATTTTAACAGCTATAAGCTTCAAATTTCACCCATTGCTTACGTATATAGCATATATTGTTGTCTGAAAAAATCATAGAGATCGGTTGTATATATAGTATATATCTCATACAACCGATTGTTCAGATAAGAAACTTTTCGCAATTTCTACTCCATTTTAACAGCTATAAGCTTCAAATTTCACCGATTGCTTACGTATATAGTATGTATTGTTGTGTCAAAAAATCATAGAGATCGGTGATATATATAATATATATATGATGGTATATATAGTATATATATATTTTTTTGCGATTTCGGCCCAATTTTAACAGCTAGAAGCTTCAAATTTCACAAAATGCTTACGTGTATAGTATATATTGATGTCTGAAAAAATCATTGAGATCGGTGGTATACATAGTATATATCTCATACAACCGATTGTTCAGATAAGAAACTTTGCGCAATTTCTGTCCCATTTTAACAGCTAGAAGCTTAAAATTTCACAAAATGCTACGTATATAGCATATATTTTTGTCTGAAAAAATCATAGAGATCGGTGGTATATATGTTATATTCTTTATATAAACTGTCATTTTTGCCCCTTTTTTACGGATAGAAGCTTCAAAATTCATCATATTTAATCAAATAGTTACGTTTACGTCATATATTTTTAAAATACGTGATTCGTAGTCATAGCTTTTACATTCAGACCACAAAAAACGTGAAGTTTTGCATCCTCACACAAAGTACCTACTTGTTTATTTTATATTTGTCTTAAAAATCGTTAAGGTATGTAGATCTGTTCACTATATATTTCTTATCTTATACATCCGAATATTCGGTGATTACGAACGGGATAAGATTATTGTTCAGCCCCATTCATGAAAGGTATGAAGTCTTCGGGACAGCCGAAGACAGTCCCGTTCTTGCTTGTTATACTTTTTTTTGTATATACTTACTTCCAAACGGTAGGGAAATCCCCATATCTGAAGGAAAACTGCATTATTACCCGCTCAAGGTCATTGGTGTTAGCCTCTGAATACTTTTTGCTTCTTTTAAATGAAAATTATTTCAAAATAGATCCATATGTATATATATTATTGCGCAGCATGGTAACACTATTAAGCACACGAAACAAACAACAACAGCATTTCAAGTGTACAGCTGGGTATGTAATGTTCGGTTTCACCCGAACTTAGACTACCTTAGTGGTTTTTCTTTGAGGGTTACCCTTCCAAGGCTAGGCTTAGTCCCCTTAGATACATTATATTTCCTGGTAAATAATGCTAGATAGATTTTTGCCGTGTTGGCTGTTAGCTTCACCCAGATGTCCAGGCATGTATATCCCGAGGTGCTTCATCCATCAGAGATCTGATTGTTATTAGGCATTTGATGCTTTTGATGACAGAAGAATTATCTGCATATGCCGTAAGTTTGACTGATCCTCCGTCTAACCGCCTAAGCAATTGGTTGATAACCGGTGTCCACAGCATTGGTGATAAAACTCCACCCTCCTCTGTTTACAGGTTTTGTTGCCTCGCATGGATCCGATTACGGCGTGACCATTCTGCAGCTTAACATGAATCCGATCCTACATACATGTGTACTTCAATCGAGTTGAGACTGGCCATGATTGTTCTTTTTGAGACATTGTTGAAAGCTCCGGCAATGCCCAGAAAAACACCTAGGGCATATTTCTGGTTTTCCAAGACCTTCTCTATATTCATGATCACCCTATGCAATATAATATCGACGGACCTGCCTTTGGTGTAAGCATGTTGCACTGAAGATAATAATTCGATTTTATATACGGATCTATTGATCTTTCGAGGGTTTTGGTGCCTACGTAATTACTTTTTTTAAGCAATAAACTTTAGTGGTGTGATAATAGCCTCTTACGCCTACCACAACGAAGCTCCTTGGTTCACGCTTCTGGTAAAGCAACATAAAAATTTAAGAAATAAGTTTTTTCAATTGCAAGACAATTTTTCCAAGCGGCAGAGTTTGGCAAGCACTCTGCGCGTATTTCTGCCACGAAAAGCTTCTCAGTGAAAACTCATTTGTCTTGCAGGTTAAATTAAAAGGAGTACGACGCAAATTGGATGAGAAGCTCGGCCTAAAATCTTTTCGGTGGCTATCGCGCCTTACATTTATTTTTTATTTATTTATTTACTCGCTATAGTTAAAGTAATGTTTTTAAAATTTTTACATTTTTTGGCAATATTTATGAAGTATTGATGTTTGTGTTCAAAATGTAGAGAAAAAAGTTTATTCAAACTTTGTATTGCCTTAAAAGTTCTGGATAATCTGTAATATAGTGAGGTTTGGGTCTAGGCTTCATGTTGATAAGATACTCTGCTAGTAATTCGAAATATTCATATATGTTCGAAGTAGCTAAGTAATTTTAACTCAGACTCGAATATTTTATCAGAACATATCAACGAGCACATGTCAATCATTGGTGTAAATAACAAGTACATTGGATTTTCATAGTCAGATACAATATTCATTAAAACAATAGGCATTATATATAGCACATGTCTTACTTCACATGCCTTCCCTATAAGCTTTTTCATATTAAAATTTTAATTTTAGCATGTGTTTTGTCCAAAAACTTCCTCAAGCTATAATTAGCCACGTGAACAAACTAATTAGCATTAACTTCAATTCATTTAAGCTTGATTAAAAGGTATTCTTATTCCTCAGATTATACCCTTGTACTTTTCTCTATGAATTCATTAGGAATACGGTTGTTGTATACATATCATTTAATTGTTCTCAAATTAGTATATAAATTCAATGTGCATATGCTTACTTATGTATATTAAAATAAACAACAACATGGAAATTTCCTCTAGTTAGTTTGATAAACAAAAGCTGTTTGTTAAATTTTTATTTTACTTGAAAATTTAGCCGTGTTTTTTTTACACGCGTATGCGTTTACGTGTGCGCGTAAAAAAACGCCTATCCTCGCGCGAAAACCTCCGAAGAGATCTAAGGCCGAGCTTCTTATTTCGGGTTCCCGGGACAAATCTCAAATTTGAGCCAAATTCCCGGAATTTTTAAAAATTTCCCGGGACATTTGAAAAATAAGAAACACCAATATATTTGTATGGGCTGCTCATTCGGCGAAATAAATTTAAAATAGAAATAAACTTTTTTAACTCATTTATTTATAACAAATGTTTTTATGAAACAGGTTAAGAATTAATACGTTTACTGTATTTAATGCGAATTAAATATTATATGGATTCATTTCCCACACGTTATTTTAAAACACAACACTTCCCCATAATGAATATTTAGGTGTGCGAAATGTCAAACATTGATAATATTCAGAACTACAGTAGGGATGATTTTTTCTTCTTTACAGAGTTGCATGCAATATGCTAATGAGCTGAATACAATCGAAGCCACAAATATGACCATGTTTCGTAGCAGATTATAATTTATTAATTTTGCTACGGCGGCCACCGTGGTGTGATGGTAGCGTGCTCCGCCTATCACACCGTATGCCCTGGGTTCAACTCCCGGGCAAAGCAACATCAAAATTTTAGAAATAAGATTTTTCAATTAGAAGAAAATTTTTCTAAGCGGGGTCGCCCCTCGGCAGTGTCTGGCAAGCGCTCCGATTGTATTTCTGCCATGAAAAGCTCTCAGTGAAAACTCATCTGCCTTGCAGATGCCGTTCGGAGTCGGCATAAAACATGTAGGTCCCGTCCGGCCAATTTGTAGGGAAAAATCAAGAGGAGCACGACGCAAATTGGAAGAGAAGCTCGGCCTTAGATCTCTTCGGAGGTTATCGCGCCTTACATTTATTTTTTTTATTTTTATTATGAAAATGCCGGGACATAGCATTTCCCGGCGGGAGACTTTACAATTTGTGAAAAATACGTGATGTCCCGGCCAATACGGTACATTTGGCAACGCTATTTGCGTCGTGCTTCTATTTTTTTCCTACAAATTAGCGGGATGGGACCTACTTGTTTTATGCCGACTGCAAGGAAGATGAGTTTTCACTGAGAGCTTTTCATGACAGTAATACACTCGGAGTGCTTGCCAAACACTGCCGAGGGGCGAACCCCGCTCAGAATAATTGTCTTCTAAATGAAAAAACTTGTTTCGAAAGTTTTTGTTGTTGCTTTTCCCGGGACGTGAACCCAGGATCTTCGGTGTGGTAGGCGGAGAATCCTACCATCACACCACGGCGGCCGCCTGTTTATTCAATTTTTATTTTACTTGAAATTTTATCATGTGATTTGTCCAAAAACTTCCTCAAGCTATAATTAGCCACGTGAGCAAACTAATTAGCATTTACTTAAACTCATTTAAGCTTGATTAAAAAGTATTCTTATTCCTCAGATTATACTCTTGTACTTTTTTCTATTAATTCATTAGAAATACGGTTATTGTATACATATCACTTAATTGTTCTCAAATTAGTATATCAATTCAATTGTGCAAAAACTTACTTATATTAAAATAAACAACCACATGGAAATTTCCTCTAGTTATTTTGATAAACAAAAGCTCTTTATTCAATTTTTATTTTACTTGAAATTTTATCATGTGATTTGTCCAAAAACTTCCTCAAGCTATAATTAGCCACGTGAATAAACTAATTAGCATTTACTTCAATTCATATAACCTTGATTAAAAAGTATTCGTATTCCGTTAGAGAAAAAAAACTTTTGTTTGTTTTTATTCAGACAACAAAATTTTGTATAAATAGCGTACAGAAAATTTAAATTAATTCACTTTAAACTTAACAAGCGAAGGAAAGTCTTAAATTAAAATGAATTTTCGCAGTTATTTCGCTATCATGTTTTTTGTTCTTAGCTGCGTTTTGACTACCACGTATTCGCAATATCGCGTTATTGGTGGCATTGTTTGGGATATACAGCAAAGCCCATATTTGGTATCCATAAATCATACCGGCAGATATCGATGCGTTGGTTCTCTCGTCACTTTCCAGCGGGTGGTTACAGCAGCGCATTGCGTGAAATATATAATCCCGAATACCATCAGTGTTGGAGCTGGTGTATCCGATATACATGATTTATACGATAATGGACAAATTCGCTATGCAGAATGCACATATATTCCACCTGAATTTAATTTCGGATCAATGGATATGGATATAGCTGTGATCAAATTGCGTGTGCCCTTTTTCGAGCGTGATACAATAAAAACAATAGAACTTTGCCGTACTCCATTACCCCCGCTCAAAGCAATTAGAGTTGCTGGATGGGGTTGCACGGTTCGTTTCAGTATGGACATTCCGTCTACACTCAAAGCTGCTATCTTGTATATATTAGAAAAGGGGGAATGTGCGGCTCGTTATTTGACGAACGGGATATTTTTAACAGAATCAATGATTTGTGCTGGATGTCAGGATGCTGATACGTGTTGGGGAGATTCTGGAACAGCTGGCGTTGTAAATGGACAACTTTGTACAGTGGTATCAACTGGGGTAAAAATTGATAACCCCTTTTATCCGACTTTACATACAAATATAAATAATAGAAATGTTCGAGCTTTTTTGAATTCAGCGTTGCGAAATTAATTGCAGGGTGTGCAAATTGGAAGTGTTATATATATATAAATAAATGCTTATAATTGTGATTTAAAAGAAAAAAATTTGGTTGTATACAATTAGAGTGTGACGCATGAAAATGCCTTAGGTTGTGAGATCAAACTTCAATTGTAGCTTTAAAGTTCCCTCGTTAATGAATAGAACATGAAAAAAAGACAAATTTGGAAATAAGTAAGGATAAC
Organism: Eurosta solidaginis; assembly: GCF_040869045.1. Classification (NCBI taxonomy): domain Eukaryota; kingdom Metazoa; phylum Arthropoda; class Insecta; order Diptera; family Tephritidae; genus Eurosta; species Eurosta solidaginis. Next base: position 30,756,323 of record NC_090321.1, read on the forward strand.
TTGACCGATCCATAACGGTATAAAATAACTGATCCAATCAAGCTAATGGAAATCAATGTATTTGTTATTGATACCATAACGCCAATTAATTAGTTTTTGGGTTTCAGCCGATATGGCATAATCTATAAATTTTTGCTTTCGCGAATTTATTCACATTTTGGAGTTATTATTTTTTGTTTTGAAATGTTTTGGTTAAGTACGTAAATTATTGATTGTGTAGCTTCTTATCAGTTTCTTTGCATTTTCTATGTTTATTAAGTTATTAGCAACCCGCACCTTCTTCCACACATGTTGCCTTGTTTAAAAATAGTAATTTGCTGTTTCATTTTAAATTAATGGTTCAACTAAAAAATAAAGAGAATTCATAAAAAAATAAGAAAAAAAGAATTTAAATATATGTATATTCATACATATTAACTGTTCATATTCAGTTAGTTTTTATTTTCTTTCTTATAAAATTTCATTGTACACAATGTTTGCAGCTTTCCCATCAGGAGCCAAAACATATAAATTAGCTTTGCTTGTTACACGGGATATAGCTACACGAAATTGCCCATGTAAGAAACATTGAGCTTTTAGGTCCAAACCGGCAGTCTTAAGTGTTTGTTGTTGTTGTTGTAGCAGTGCTTCGCCCCACCTAATAGAAGCGACCGATCACAAATTGTCATCAATATCCTCTAACGGGAGTCCAAGGAAACTTGCTGTTTCAACAGGGGTGGACCATAATGAAAGGGGTGTTAGAGGCGTTGGTTCCACATTACAATTAAGGAGATGGTTGGTGTCATGTGGGGACACATTGCAAGCGTGGCATACATTTTGTATGTCGGGGTTGATTCTGGATAGGTAAGAGTTTAGCCTGTTACAGTATCCAGAACGAAGTTGAGCTAGAGTGACTCGCGTTTCTCTGGGGAGTATGCGTTCCTCTTCCGCAAGTTTTGGGTACTGTTCTTTGAGTACTGGATTCACCGGGCAATTCCCAGCATAAGGGTCCGACGCCTGTTTGTGGAGTTCACTGAGGACCTGCTTGTGTTTTTTTGGCTTCATACGGCTGAGTTCTCACGTGCCGTATTTCCTCATAATGCTTACGGAGATGACTCCGAAAGCCCCCAGGCGGTGTTGGTTCATCAATCAGATATCTGTTGGGATGACCAGGTTTCTGGGTATTCAACAGGAACTGTTTGGTTAGCATCTCATTTCTCTCCCTGATGGGGAGTATTCTCGCCTCATTATGTAGATGATGTTCTGGGGACATAAGAAGACAGCCCGTGGCGGTTCTGAGAGCAGTATTTTGGCAGGCCTGTAGCTTCTTCCAGTGAGTAGTTTTTAGGATTGGCGACCATATAGGGGACGCGTAGCATGCAATAGGCTGCCCAATTGCTTTGGATGTGGTAATGAGCGTTTCTTTGTCTTTCCCCAAGTACTGTCAGCAAGAGATTTGAGGACTTTATTACGGCTCTGGATTTTCGGTACAATTGCGACTGCATGCTCACTAAAATGTACATCCTGATCAAACGTCACACGCAAGATTTTGGGGCGTAGGACAGTCGGTTGCGTAGTGGCATCGACGTGGATGTGGAAAATGGTCGACATTTGGGACGTCCATGCTGTAAATAAGGTCGCGGAGGATTTAGTCGGTGATAATGCCACGTTTCGCGAGGCGAAAAAACTGGAGAGATCAGGGAGGTAGTTGTTTATTCTGTTGCAAAGCTCATCGATCTGTGGGCCTGGGCCTGTGGCCATTAGGCGTAGGAAACGATAGTACCTCCTTCTGGTGGCGAAGGTAGCTTAGATATGTAGAAATTAAACAAAAGTGGGGATAGGACACCACCCTGTGGCACCCCTTGTTTAATTCTTCTTGGTTTTGATGTTTCGTTTCTAAATTGCACCGATGCCTGCCGACCACCCAAATAATTTGCGGTCCACATTTTAAGACATGGGGGAAGGGTATACCCTTCCAGGTGTTGCAGTAATGTGCCATGGTTGACCGTATCAAAAGCTTTTGATAGTTCTAGCGCAACGAGTACTGTTCTATGGTGGGGGTTTTGATTTAAACCGCAATTTATCTGGGTGCTAATGGCATTTAGCGCGATGGTGGTGATATGGAGGTTTCTGAAGCCATGCTGATGACAGGCTAGCTGCAAATGTGCTTTGAAGTAGGGGAGCAAAATGGCTTCAACCGTCTTGGCTACTGGCGATAGAAGAGATATCGATCGATATGACTCTCCTATGTTAGCTGGTTTCCCAGGCTTTAGTGGCGGGACCACCTTGGCCATTATCTATTTTTTGGGAATGGCAAAGGTGGAAAGAGACAGGTTGAAGACATGTGCTAAATATTTGAATTCCTCTTTCCCTAGGCTTATAAGCATCGGCATGACTACGCCGTCTGGGCCCACTGCTTTGGATGGTTCACATGACCGATGGCATCCTCAACCTCTTTGGCGGTGATGGTAATTGGTGACTCGCTGAGTTTATGTTTATGTGCGTGTTTGTTGGCCCTCCGTCTATCTTTGTCGACCGTAGAATTCATTATATATTGTCGGCAGAAAGCGCTTGCGCATTTTTTCGCATCCGACAACACTTTATCGTCAAAGGCGATGGAAACTTTGTCATTGTGCCTAGACGGATTCGATAGGGACTTTACGGTGGACCAAAGTTTACCTACACCGGCAGAGAGGTTACAAGCGCCTAGATGCTCCTCTCATTTCGCTCGCTTGTGTTCATCCACAAGCAATCTGATGCGTTAGTTTATATCCCTTATTTGGGGGTGGCCAGGATCGAGCTGTCTTATAAGGTCACGTTCTCTCGCTAAATTTGCGGCCTCCGACGGAAAGTGAGGCCGAATTTCGGGAATTCTACCGTTGGGAATGAAGCGAGCCGAGGCGAATTCAATGACCTTGCGGAAAGCACGCTCCCGTTGGCGAGCATCAGTCGAGATGGTGATGGCAGCAAAGCCGTTGTCTGTAAAGGATTTGTATTCGTCCCACTCTTTTTTAAAGTTTATGAAAGTGCCTTTTTCTGTAACGATATAGTCGGCGGTACGCTCGAGCGAAATAAGTATAGGCAGGTGGTCGGATGCTAATGTTACCATCGGCTCTCAGTTGACGCAGTTTACGAGTTCTGCGTTCACGACTGATATATCCGGCGAACTGTGACAGCTTCCTACCATACGTGTGGGGGCGTCTCCCTTTATTGTGTAGAACGTCGTTTCTTCTATTTGATCCGCCAACATCTCACCCCTACTGTCCGCACGCAAGTTTTAATGCCATAGATCATGATGGGCATTGAAATCGCCTAAGATAATGCGGTTGTTGCCAGTGAGTAAGGCGCTGATATTAGGGCGGTATCCACTGGGGCAACAGGTGGCAGGAGGGATGTAGATGTTGATAATTTCTAGCTTTGCATCGCCTGACTGGACAGATTAGCCTTGACGTTCTAAGACACTGTCCCTGAGGCCGATGTCGGGATCAAATATGTGATATTGCACAGAGTGGTGTATGATAAATGCGAGGTCGCCTCTATTTCCGCGCTCGCGATCTTTTCTGTGGACATTATACCCAGAACAGGTCTGCAGAGCAGATCTTGCTGTGAGTTTAGTCTCTTGAATCGCAGCAATGCGGATGTTGTGCCGCTTCATGAATTCGACTATCTCCGTGATCTTCCCAGTTAATCCATTACAGTTTAAATGCAGAATTCTGAAGTGCATAGCGGGAGACGTCGTCACTCTGGGAGTACGTGACGGGTGACTACGCCTGGGTTGTGGAAGGCTAGGACGCAACTGCTGTTGTGGCCCTGGGACTGGACGTCCTTGGGTAATCATTGGGGTACCCGGTGTATTTGGGTATGCGGCCTGGCAACATGGCGCAATGAAACCCGTCCGGGGGTTGCCGTCGCGGAGACCAGAACATCTAGGAAAGTGGCACCGTCCATGGCAGGAGCTGCATTGGGCGGATGTCGCAAACATATTCTATGCTGGAAAATGGTGCAAAGGGAGGTAGGGACTAGGAGTATGATTCCCTGACGTACACAATTGCTGCCGGAAAAGAGGGGGGGGGGGGGGGGGGAGAAGAGAGGGGAGGGGCTGATGCTCGGCATTGCACCCAACTCTACCACGGAGATTGTAGGTATGAGTGGAGGCAGCCGTATGAGTTGGTGGCGCCGTGGGGCGCGAGCAGCAGCGGATACTTGTTGTGGCTTGCTGAGCAGCGGGCTACTGGAAGGTAATGGGGGCACTAAGGCGTAGACTACGGGACGCTCTAGGTCGTAAACAGCAAGGAGCCACAAAATATTTATAGAAGTTACGTGGACGTCTGGTTTTGGGATCTAGCCCAGAACAACCTGTCCGATGCAACCACCCCTTACACGAGACACACTGATAAGAGTATGACCGTCCTAAAAAGATTCCTTTCCGGCAGATGCAGCAAAACCATTTCTCAGGACCAGGGTCAGGAGACGGACCCGGATTGGTTTCGATACCTTCCCGGAGCAAGAGAATATGGAGCAGTCCCGCTGCAAGGAGCTGCTGCGAGGATGACAATTTGTGGGAGGGACGCAACAAATTAAATGGGGTTACACTGAACTGACAGCCCTTGGTCAGGAAAAATCCGGAGTCGCTCCGGTACACAGAACCGACTGCCTTGCGAAGCGCATGTGTTTGTAGTGGTTGTCCTTGAGCCTTATTTATTGTTACTGCAAAACATAATTTGAAACTGTAACCGTTTACATTGAAATAAGATATTTGTTGGTACTGTAGAGATTCTTGGAATCACTCAATTAAATGCGTTGTTATGGTCTTGATGAGCAGCCTGGTGCCATTACATAATGATGGTGCATTTAAATTACGTAGTAATATAACGGGAGCCCCTACTTTAGTAATAAGTTCGTGTGGTGGCGTTCCGGGAGGGTTTAGAGAATTTAAAAACTCTATTGGATAGTGTACAGCCCCGTTAGTATCTACTACCGTATCTATTCAGCGGGAAACTTGTGCTTTCGTATTAAATTTTGAGAAATTTTGTATATGCGTTATACTGCGTCCACCTGCTCAGATCTTCAATCTTTTCAGTAAATTTGCAAATAGTTGTTAGATCGATAAGCCCAGTTGTGGTTGGAAACTGCCCGTTAAAAATTTTCAAGAAATTATTAGCAAAAAGTGCATTTTCTTCTCCGGAAGTAAAAACTCTCACAGTTTATTTATATGTGACTTCGAATCATCAAACGACCCTATTGTGCGGAAATACTGTTTTCCACTTTCTTAGTGATTATTATAGGAAATTTAACACTCTTTCCAGTGGAATAAACCGCAGTTTTTTATCTTTCTTAGTTTTTTCACAAACCGCATTTAAAATACAAGTGAAAAGATAAAAAAAAACGAGGTGCATGAATTGTGAATGGTGGAAAGTGGCAATTTCATCCAAATTTTTATCAATTTCGGTCTGAGTTTCATCTTCGGGTATATCCAAATCAGTATCCAAATCGAAAAACATACGTTCCACTCCGCTGAACTCTACTTCCAGCGACATCGTTTTCGTTTTCTTTATCCTTTCGAATCTCACTAAGCTCCTCTTCACATATTTAGTAAGTCCAATACTTGAGTAATGCTCGTGTGTCCGGTGCCCGCATTGTTTGCACGAGACATACATTTGTATTATTTAAAATTTTCGTAGCAGTACCAATTCCTAAGACCGGGGTTAGGTTCGAAGCTTCTCTGGAGTAAGTGAACGAGGGACAATCCCTCCGTAAGGAGCTACTTCTGAAAGTTTTTGAACGATCTGCGGGATTTTGAGGCAAAAACCCCGGATCTTTCCGAAATGGCCAAAACGTTGATTTCCTTAAATACATTCAAACAAAACCTTTCCTAAATATTATTTTTTTTAAATAGAAAAATCAAGCTTTTTAAAGCAAGAACACCGGCGTACGCCGGCGCGCCGCCGCCGGTATATAATAAAACCTACGCCGCTGCCGCCGATAAAGTGATTGGTGTAAACGTCTACTGTAAACAAGCCCGTAAAACTTTTCAAAACAGGTAGGAGCTTTGATCATGTGAAGTAAAATCCTCAAATAGAAACATTCGATGTTATTCGGATGCCCTACATATACTCTGCGAAAAGCAACGTTTATTTTATGCCGCTCCAAACAGGGATTATACTTCCTTGTTCCTTCTTTGAAATTTTCTGGCAAAAAAACAAAAAAACTTGGAATTTTGTAATACATCAGACTTTTAGCAAAGCTATCAGTAGCGCATAATTTGAAAAACGTTGTAAATGTTGTATCACGTGGCTTCTTTACGACATCGTTGACGTTGTTTTCTGCACTTCATTTCCTGCCTTTAATGTAAATGTTACTTGGTCACTGCCTTTTTTATTTATATTATATTATAAGCTTTTATTTAGTTTCACTTTTGTTGTCTGTAATGGAATCTTGCAAGTTAAATTTGATACACTTCCCGGTGTCCGATTGAGCTGAAATTTTGCACACATGTACAACTCCGATGACAATGCAATATTACTTTGTTAGAATTCGATAAATTAATCGATAACACAGTTATCGGTAAAGATTTGTATTTACTTTTGCATAACAGCCTAAGTCCTATACAAACCCGCCGGTACCTATCCGTGGATTGTGATATTTGGACGTGGTGAATCACGCGTGTCACGCGTGGTGAATCTCAACGCTTGCGAAAAGCGGAGACACAACCCTCTGTTGTATTTCTGTGTATAACCAACATAGCTGAATTTTTAAGGCTGTTTAACTCTGTAATCTTTTCTGTAATTTATTTTGCTTTTGGAAAAATTACCTATTTGAAAAAAACTGGCAGAAAAATATTGGCATAACAGCTTAAGTTAAATCAAGAATGGAAAAACTTGGAAAATTTGAGCAGATGTGGCAATTACGCGTGCCCGTTGAACGAAATATTGACAATCTATTGATAATCGCTAGGAAATTAGCGACATTCCATCAACTTAGCAGCACTTTAGCAATACTGCTGTTATTATTTGGCCGCTCAAACACACCCTTATTAATTGTGCATTAAATTTAAAATATACAACTCAAAAATGACTCCGGTTGTTATGTCCGCAGCATTTATTTGGTGCAAATACAACATAATAATTTACACGGCCAAAGCCATAATAATTTGCACGGGTCATCAATTCTTTCTCTGATTCAAAAGCTGAACTGCCAGCGTTACCGCCATCAGCTCAGTGTCATCATTGCCAGTAGCGCCAATAACACCAAACTCATGCCTGACACACAAAAGTCGTTTCACTCAATAGCGCAAGTGAAATGTACTACGCACTCACTACTAAGTAACGTCAAATATTCGATTGGAGTCATTTCGTCAATGAGCTACCATTGAGCTGGCACCGCATTGGCGCTGGCGCCATACAATTTACATCACTAAAATTGCGCGAATGCCCAGGCTCATGACTTTGTTAATCCAGATGGTGAAAACGAACACTCAAAGGAATGCAACCTTGCAAACAACAGCCGTCATTTTCAAAGTGTAAAAATTCTGTGATACAACGTACGCTAACGCCGTTAGGCTGTTATCGGTAAGTGTTGCATACTTTTCTGCGCACTTGATTTTGTTTTACAGATTTTTGGCGATGGAATTTTAGCTAAGCGAAAGTAGAATTTTAATTTAAAACAGATTTAACCCACAGATGAGAGATCTGCAATAAGTAGTTGTAAACTGAACGCGACATAGGCAAAGTTAAGTTATTTAACACTGTTTGACATAATTTTATATGTGCTCTCTGTCAAAAATGCTTCAACTAACTCAGTCACATTTTATTTCGATTATGAATATGCCCCAATATATTCGGATTATGATATAATAAAATTAAAGAAAAAAATCAAATTAAAGAAAAAAAACTTTTTTAAAAATAAGCTTTTATTATTGGCTAATAAAATTAACTAAAAAGTAAGTTGGTGCATTAAAAGAAATGGATAGAATGAGAAACGTTACAAATAACTAAGTAAAGATTACGTAACTAATTTAAACAATATTTTACCCTACTAAAAATTTTAAAAAAATTCCTATTTAAATTAAATTTAAGAAAAAGGCTTTTCTAAGAACAAGCTTCTATTACTTGTTAATAAAACGAACTAAAAAGTAAAAAATAAAATTAAAGAAAAAAAAAACTTTTTTAAAAATAAGCTTTTATTATTGGTTAATAAAATTAACTAAAAAGTAAACAATAAATTGACTCTAAAGAAATATAACACTTTATAAGTTCATTGTAAGCTTTAACGATAATTAGGCTTTTTCGTCTGCGACAAAAGAATTCTATATTGTACATAATTATATATTTTTAACATTAAAACTTTACACCTAAATTATTAAACCTTACAGTTTATATCACAGTCCTAATTATTCTAATAAAAGCGTGTTACATTGCGATAGCAAGAAAAGGAGATCCTAAATGTTCTTAATTATACCATCAAAATTCAACACGTTTTTTATTAGAACAATTAGAACTGTGATATAAACTGTAAGGTTTAATAATTTAGGTGTAAAGTTTTAATGTTAAAAATATATAATTATGTACAATATAAAATTCTTTTGTCGCAGACGAAAAAGCCTAATTATCGTTAAAGCTTACAATGAACTTATAAAGTGTTATATTTCTTTAGAGTCAATTTATTGTTTACTTTTTAGTTAATTTTATTAACCAATAATAAAAGCTTATTTTTAAAAAAGTTTTTTTTTCTTTAATTTTATTTATATTGTAACAAATTCTAGGGATTTGTGATATTTATACACATTCTGCTAACGTTCGAATCGCTAAACTGTTGAATAAATCACTCCAATATTCAGTATTGCAAATTGGTCTTTATTTAGATTACTTTGAGAGTAGTACTTCACAATTATACTTCGAAACCAATAGCGTGTTTAAATCAAAACTGATTATTTATTACTCAGCTTGCGCTGCTTTTATACTCTCTGTTGCCTCGTCTGTATATTTCTACAAAGGTCTAGACGTTTCACCTTCTAGAACTGTTGTATTTCCTGCTTGGTAATTTAGTTATATGCGTATGTATGTGTGAGTAAGAACTTCGGCTGATAACTACATGTGTGCGTGCGAGATACCTCTTCACTTAGAGCTGCTGGTTATGTGTTAAATATGTAAATGGTGATTGGTGCGTTCATGTACACAAGTGTAGCTCGCTTTAATGTTTTTGTGGTTTTTGTGCTTTTATTTACTTGTAGCTTAGTGATGCTAAAATTCTCCACAATATATTTCGTAACATTTTTAATTGCTTTTTCTGATCTGCATAGTGCTACGTTTATGTTTGCATCTAAAATTGTAAGGTGTAGTCGATTAAATGGTACTACTTATTTGTTCTCTATAGAAATATTTTTAATGAGCGTAGTTACTCCACCTTGTTCGGGTAAAAGTCGACATTATTTTGGATATCCACCACCATTAACGGATGTATGGGGCTGAAATAATTTTGGAAACTTTTTTGTGCACCTCTCTATGCTCATGCATGGTGAGTTTTGATTCAAAGACCCGCATGGTACATGTAACATATGTTTTACCACAGCTTCGAACAAAACTGGATCTTCCTCTTTTTTTTGTTATTCTGCTGATATAACGCTGTAAATTTGACCCAACCCACGTTTTTACCATTCGACTGTGTACATGTGGGTTCGTGGTGGACCAAATATATGAGTTTTATTTATGAGATGGAGCAACTGTTGGATTTTAAAATGGAAAACCAGATCAACCAAGTCATATCGATCTCGCGGCCTTTTATGTGGTTGAAAATGGGCTTTACTTTCTTTCAAATTTGGGTTGCATGTAAAAGTAATAAAAAGACCAGGTTTACCGAAATTCCGTACGTATGTCATTACATCCTGCGCCTTTTCATGCAAGTATCTAGCGCCTCCAGTAAAACTTGATGGTAATATGACCAACTGACCGATTTCATTTGCGTGTTCCTTGGAATGAAAGACATCTTGTAAGTGCACATAGCTTTCTGCTCGTAGCTTTGCTTGTTTGTGGTGTATTAAGAGTTCATTGGGCTTTGATTTTACAACATTTAAAACATTTTCCTAATTTGCATTTTAGGAAGTCATCAAACGCGATAGCTATTTTTTTAAGTTTTCTTTATTCATAAACTTTCCCGCTTTGTTGGTAGTTAAAATTTTTGTGAACATTTAATTATTTTTATTTCTTTTTAAGAACCTTGCATTACAATGCATTTGACAAATGACGAACTATGATTTTGCTTGTACAATATACATATGCGTGTATACAAAAAAGTTAAGTTATGTTAAGTAATTTGGTGTTAGCATGTCTCGAGCAAATCAAAACTATTATGTAAAAAATAAATGAAAATTATTGAAGGTTATAAACAGAAACACAAAACATATCTACATATGTAAGTACATATGAAAGTATGTACTTTCTGACCAACTAATGCACGCATGCGCGCAGCGATATCTCAAAGGCAGTTGTGCAATTACACATGATGACTTGATAATAAATATATTAATAATTAAAACCTCATCATGGGCAGTATGATGAAGTATATACATTTGTATATAATGGATGTAAGTAATAAAAAAATTTTTTTTCAAACTTGATTTTAAAAGAAGCTCTTAAAAACGTCGCTTAAACATCAATTGCATGACATGTGAAAATATTTGTTTGATTCATTTGCAGCATTCACAACACAATCGCATATGGGCGCGTCTGTGAATTTGCATAAGCACAGGAAATGCGTAAGTGGATTTGCAAACTTCATTTCGTTGTGACTTTTTTAAATAAGGAAATTATTTTTTTTAAGAGTTTAAGCGCGTCAAAGTAGCGGATGCTTCAACTTCAACGACGAGGTTTCGTGAATTTAATTTTTTCATGTTACAAGTTGGTTCTTGTGCCTGGGTAGTATTTTATTTGTTTTTGTTTTTTTTTTTTGCTTAAGTTCCTAGAAGGAAGGAATGCCTTTTGAACTAGGATATTTAAAGCCTCACTGCAAGACTCTGCGAGTCATCCTATGAAGGCCCGTGCAGTGAAATAACTTCCAAATGAAATAACTCCCATGAAATAGCTCCCAATGAAACAAGTCCCAATGAAATAAGTCCCAATAAAGATGAAATAACTCCCAACTTTAATAAATGAAATAACTCCCAAAGAAGGAAATGAAATAACTCCCAATATTTGCCAGTTATTTCATAATGAAACCACAAGTCCCAAAAAAAAATTTCATTTCCCAAATGAAATAAGTCCCAAAAAATGAAATAAATCCCAAATCAAAATTTGAAATGGTATCTTTATACTATATAAACAGTTACAATGAGATTTGAAAAATACAGCAAACTATTATGTACATATGTAAAAGTTACAATTACAAGAAAACTTGAATAGTGTCCTCGAAGTAAAAGTAATTTATTTAAAAAATTGCATTTTTTTTAATGAAATTAACATAATTTATTAAAAGTAAAAAATAAAAGGAACAAGTCTGCGTAGAACACCTTTCTACATAAGCGGCCTTCGGCCGCGCTTATACACTCAGAGAAAAACGCCGTTCTAAAATCCAGCACCACCGGACTCAATTCAAACTTTTCATGTTCTTACTTTTTTGTTCTTGAAAAACGAACGACCTGTTCTTAAAACAACAACCTTGTTCTTGAACTGACACCATTTTCTTGAAAAGAGAACGGCTGGTCTTAAAATATGAAGAAATGTTCTATTAATGAGAAGATGGTCTTAAATTAAGCCCAAGAAAAAAGAAACGGTACAATTCGTGCGCACTACAATGTTAAATACAACATGTGGCCCAGCGGCTATGATGTTGCGATTGCGATTATGTTGCGCAAGTTCGAACACCGTCAAACTCTGGAGTTTTTTAAAACGTTTTTTTATATTATATTTTTTTAACTCATATTTTTCGTTCAGTTCCATTCACATATGCCCGGGTAATTCTCAAACTTGTTATGAAATGTTTTTAGTATATATTCAGATTACAACAATAAAAAGAAGAATTTTTCAATAAGAAAAAGCCATAGAAAATTCATATTATGCGTTTTTTTAATTTTTGGACTTTGGCTTATTAATAAAAAAAATAAATAAATGGGTACTAATTGAAAAAATTTGCCTCCCCCTCGCCTCCATCAAAGATAAAGCACAAACCGTTTTTGAATTGAGTCCGAAAACTGTTAAAACGACCACAAAACGTTCTCGAAGCGTGAGAACGAAAAATCTAAAATCAAGCCCAAGTAGTGCTTGAAATGAGAAATGAAAAGGTTCATACATCAATACCAAACTGGTCATAAAATACTAACGGTGTGCTTGGAACAACCGTTCTTAAAACAAGCCCATCGGTCACGATTTACGAAAAAACGTACTTAACAGACTTTTGTCAACGAATGTTCTTAATTTTGAACTTATTTCGTTCGTTTAGAACGATTTTTTCTCTGAGTGTAAAAAATAACCCTGGGCTACGCCATGCCAAGTCCGGTTGTGTGGTATAACCGTGGCGGTAGCCAGAATTACTGTGCATCGCGCGATTTTTTATTCCAAATTTTCTATTTTTTTGTAAAACAAATAAATAGAGTTGAATGAAAAAGGTCCATTTTCCTCGTTGGTACTATTTAAAAATTTTTCATTCGTTGGAACAATTTAAAGCATCTGGTACCACCAAGAAAGCAGTGAATTAGATAAAATGGCTGAATGCTTGTGTTCGCGGAAAGTAAACAAATAAATAATTAAATTTTATAATAATACGCAAATTTGAACAAATGAAAATAGTTGATTGTGGTTTTATAAACATTGTAAAGTGTACTTTATGTATAAAATTCTTGTGAAAGTGTTCGTATGTAGATAAAAAGTGATAGTTATACCATGGTAACTTTAACTACTACTTACTAATAAATTGTTAATAACAATTAAAAATTACTTACTGATTCTCAGTTCATTTCAAAGTTCAAGTCTCTTTGGTTTACGAATAAAACCAATTGGTCCCTTAATATATAGCCGACCCATAGAAACAGAAGAACGTCAAAGTTTGATAAAAAAAGAAAAAAAAATTTCAAAAATTTTAGTAATGAATTTTCCGGGTGAATAGGGACAGCCTTTTTTCAAAATATCAGCTGAAAATTATTGCAGTCAAACTGAAATATAAGGTCGTGCTACTATTTTTTTAAAATTTTTCCTAAAAATTAGCGGGAGTGGATCTACATGTTTTACTAGGTCTTACATGAACCTCCCTTATTTTTTGGAAAACTACGAAAGCCCTAAAGCATAAAGGCTCAAATTTTAACTACAAACAAATGTTTCACTAACAACTGCAATAAAATCGATCATTACGGGTGCAACTGCTTGACCATTCTGCACCTTTCATGACAGCCGCGCCAACAAAACAAGCCAACCAAGTTGAGCACGACCAACAGATCCATTGCCTTTAATTGGTTTACTTTGATGTGTACAACATGCCATTCCTACAATTCAGCAATGCATTTTACTTTGTTGCAATGAACGCAAATCCAAAAACCTGACATTGCACACAAGTACGCACCTTCGCACATACATGCATTATTTTATTATAAATCTTTTTACATGACATGATCGATTCATTCAGTTGAATGGTGAAAGTTGGTCGATATGTTATTAGTTTGGTGGTGGACCCATTGGTTGGTGTACAACGCTTGACTGAATTTTGAAGCTTGATTTTGATTTGGTCGGGTTGTCGTTAGTGCCTTTACGATTTGTATGTACGTTCAATGATCTCTGTCTTGGTCAATTGTATGCTTGTAGGAATATTTGTCGTACGTCCCATGTTGCAGTAACTTTACTTGTTACAATTGCATTTGGTGCGCTGACCAGCATAGGAGTAAGTTAAACCGGTGCAATAATTTTATTAAAGCACTAAAAGCTTCGCTTTAGTATGATATTATGGCATTTTTGGTATTCGTTTGTTATTGCGAGTGTTTAATTATACTCAGCTGAGCAGAGCTCACAGAGTATATTAATTTTGTTCGCATAACGGTACCCCGTAACGGCATAAACTAATCGAGATAGATATAGACTTCTATATAACAAAATAATCTGGGCGAAAAAAGAAATTCATTTAGCTATGTCAGTCCGACAGTCCGTCCGTCCGTCTGTCCGTAAACACGATAACTAGAGTAAATTTTGAGGTATCTTAATGAAATTTGGTATGTAAGTCCTTGAGCACTCATCTCAAATAGCTATTTCAAATTAGCGAAATTGGACTATAACCACGCCCACTTTTTCGATATCGAAAATTTCGAAAAACCGAATAAGTGCGATAATTCATTACCAAAGACGGATAAAGCGATGAAACTTGGTAGGGGGTTGACCTTATGCCTTATGACGCAGAATAGAAAATTAGTAAAATTTTTGAACAACGGGTATGGCACCGCCCACTTTTAAAAGCAGGTAATTTAAAAGTTTTGCAAGTTGTAATTAGGCAGCTGAGTATGTAAAGTTCGGTTACAACCGAACTTAGCCTTCCCTACTTGTTTTATATGGGAATATTCGAACCTGTTCAATACGCAATCGAATTCATTGAGGCATGCATATGAAACTATGGTTGGAGTAATTTCTGAAAATATAATAAACTAAAATCGCTCTAATCCATTTCGGAAACTTTTTGCAATATTATTTAGTTTTATCAAACCAATTTTCACTGCCATAGGCTTTTAATCATTGACTTCCTCATTAATTGACCGGCTGATGTACATCAATAATGTCTAAAACAAAAAAATTCAAAAGAAAATCATTATCATATTGTGGCGGTTATTAGCATTACTATGCTGTTAGTAAATAATCACAACAACAAAAACAGCATGCAGTAGTCTTATGTACATGCATGTACACATTAAGGCAAGCAACACTTACGTACATAGAAGGCGACGAATAATATCTCACATACACATATGTAGTCATCAGTTAAGAGAAGAAGTAGTTACTCACACATATACACGCATATGACTAGAAGAAAAGCATAAACTACAAATATATATGTGTATAGCTGGTAACCAAGCATAAGATACAACTCTTATCCAATACATTTTCGAGAAATGACTAGACCTTGGGAGAAATGGGTGAATGAGAAAACCCAGAATATAAAAGCAGCGCAAGCTGACTAATCAGTAATCAGTTTGATTTAAACATGCTATTGTGAAGTATGTGATATTGAAGTATAATTGTACTACTCCCAAAGTAGGCCAAATAAAGACCATTTTGCAAGACTGAATATTCGAGTTATTTATTCGACAGTTCAGCGATTTGAACATTAGCGGAAGGTATATAAATATCAAAAATCTCCAAAACACATTATGCCAATCATGGCAACAGCTTTTTGGATTCAAGAATGTAAAGCTCTTGAAGGTCCTTTTGTTGCAAAATGATATTACTGTTGATGAGCCCTTTAACAGGTTGGATCATCAAAGCTAACACCTAACGTTATTGTCGTTTTTCTCATTCCCTATACATTTCCCACTCACTTCGTAGTGGGTTGGCGGGACGTACATATATTGCGTTGTCAGGGATTGGGTTATCAGATTTGTCATTATCATCACTATCGTATGAAGAGAAGTGTTCCCTAACTTAAGTACGCTCTTTATATTGGTTACAAGAAAATTTAGATTTTAGCTCAAATTTTAACCGTGTGGAAAGCTTTTATCCAGATATTTCAAATTAGTTAATGATTCAGTTAATTACACTTGGTTGGTTATTTTTTCGACTTCTATACCGAGGGGGCCATTTAATAGCCTCAACAAGGCGAATAAATAAGCCGCTTAATTGAAGTTCTAGACGGTTAAGCGCCAATTAAGTAAGTAAGTAAGTAATTGAAGTTCTGCTTACACTGGGAGTGTTCTAGCGAAAAATTCTTCGAAAGATTTACGGAGAAAATCTTATCATGAGCTATACGATCACTGCTACAACAACAACAACAACATAAGCTGTACGAGCTTTATGCATACATCAACATATCCCAGCGAATAAGGACACAGTGGATACGCTGACTAGGACACGTTCTGCGAATTAGAGATGATGCCCATTCAAGAAGTTATACAGAAGCAGAAGAAGACAGCGGCCCCCATTCCGCTAAAAGGTTCTGGTGGAAAATTCCCTTGGTGTCACTGATTGGCGCCAGTTAGCCTGCCGCTACTTGTTGGACGGAAAAAACTGGTTAAGCGCCAATAAGGAAAATATGTTAGTAGTTTGGAGTCGCAACCTTCTACACTCAGAGAAAAACGCCGCTCTTAAATCCAGCACCACCGGACTTAATTCAAGCTTTTCATGTTCTTACTTTTTGGTTCTTGAAAAACGAACGACCAGTTGTTAAAACAACAAGCTTGTGCTTGAACTGACACCATTTTCTTGAAAAGAGAACGGCTGGTCTTAAAATATGAACAAATGCTCTAATAACGAGGACAATGCTCTTAAATTGAGAACAATGTCCTTAAATTAAGGTAAAGAAAAAAGAAAGGGTACAATCGTGGGCAATGCAATGTTAAATACAACATTTGGCACATATTATCAAGCAGTCGTGGTGGCCCAGCGGTTATGATGTTGTGGTTGTGATCGCGTGGCGCAAGTTCGATCACCGTCAAAATCTAAAATTTTTTAAAACAATTTTTTTAACATTTATTTTTCGTTCAATTATTTTTCCATTCACTTAAGCACATATAATTCTCAAACTTGTTATGAAATGACTTAAGTATATATGGCGATTACATCCTCAAAAAAACAATAATTTCTCAATAAGAGAAAGATATAAAAAAATGCATAACATGCATTTTTTCTTAAAATTTTGGTCTTTAATAAAAATTTTTTTGCTGTAAATGTTTTTTTATTTATTACAAAAAAAATTATTATTAATAAAAAATAAATGGGTACCTATTGAAAAAAATTCTTTCCCCTCCCCGCAAAGATCAAGCACAAAGCGTTCTTGCATTGAGAACGAAAAATGTTAAATCGACCACAAATCGTTCTCGAAGCGTGAGAACTAAAAATCTTATTTTAAGCACAAATAGTACTTGGAATGAGCACAGAAGTTTCACACATCAATGCAAAACTTGTCATAAAATACGAACGGTGTGGTTGGCAAAACTGTTCTTAAAACAAGCCCATCGGTCACGAGTTAAGAAAAACGTACTTAACAGACTTTTGTCAACGAATCTTCTTAATTTAGAACTTATTTCGTTCGTTTTAGAACGATTTTTTCTCTGAGTGCATCTACCTTCGTTCTATACATAACCTAACTCACTACTACTGAGCTAAGTTACATATTCTTGAGTTCTTGTGTAAAAAAATCGAATCTCTAGGTCATTATTAATGGAAAGGTTTCAAGAGAAGAAAGTGTTCTGCTCTCGATTTAAAGATACTAGTCTTCCATTGTTTCACTACTTTTAAAATTTTCCACGCCGTTATTGGTAGACATAGAGTCAATAAATAATAATCAGAGTCATTATCAGATATAAACATACATTTCTAAAGATTAAGTAGGTATGTGTGTTGAAGAATGTAAAGCGTGTAATGGAGATTGGAAATAGAAGAAGGGTTTTAGGTAGAGTTGAAGTTAGGTACCTTTTGTTGCTGCTGGAAACTGGTTTAAGTGCAGTCTATAGTATAAAGAGCAAAGCCAGAAGAAAATATAAGCAGAAGAATTTGCCACATACGGCCTTAACTTTTGCCCACAAGCTCTAGTGGTGAATAGCAGAGATATTAAAGGAAAAAAAGTAAGGACGGGACTGTCTTCGGCTGTGCCGAACACTTCATACCTTTCATGAATGGGGCTGAACAATAATCTTATCCCATTCGTAATATCCAAATAATAGGCTGTATAAGACAAGAAATATATAGTGAACAGATGTACATACCTAAGCGTTTTTAAGATAAATATAAAAGAAGGATACAAAGTTGTACGTTTTCTGTGGTCGCCATGAAAAAACCATGACCATGAATCACTTATTTCAAAAATGTAATATTATGGCGTAAGCGTAAGTATTTGATGAAATTTTAGCCGTTAAAAGGGGGGCATAAATGATAATTTATATGGGGTATATACTATATATACCATCGCTATCTATGATTTTTTCATACAACAATAAATGCAATATACGTAAGCATTTGGTGAAATTTGAAGCTTCTAGCTGTTAAAATGGGGCAGAGATTACGAAAAGTTTCTTATCTGAACAATCGGTTGTATGGGATATATACTATATACACCACCGATCTATACAATTTTTTCAGGCAAAAATGACTACCCTATACGTAAGTATTCGGTGAAATTTCAAGTCTCTAGCTGTTAAAATGGGGCAGTAATTATGAAAAGCTTCTTATCTGAACAATTGGTTGTGGGGGATGTATGCTATATATACGACCGATCTCATTCATTTTTCAGACAACAATATGTACAATATACGAAAGTATATGGTGAAGTTTGAAGCTTCAATCTGATAAATTGAGGAAGATATGACAAAAATACTCTTTTCTGAAAAACCGGTTGTATGGAGGATATATGTATGTATGCTATAGTGGTCCGATCCCGTCGGTTCCGACAAATGTCTAATCGGATACCTAAATATACACGCTCACCCAATTGTATCAAGATATCTCAAAAATTGAGGGACTAGTTTGCATACAAACAGACACCCAGACAGACGGACATGTCTAAACCAACTCATTCATCCTGATCATTTCGGTATATTTATTGGTGGGTTTATCTCTTTTTCTCTTAGAACTTACAATTTCAAGATTAGTGAAACAATTAATATACCATTTCATTTTCATGGAAGGTATAGTTATGTACGTGCTCAGTTGTTCGTTTGCAACTCGATAGACAAAAGAGCTCTCTTATGATAGCGCCATGTATAAAGAAAAGGCAATATGCAGGGATATCGTGTAAAAAATAGATATAAATATAAGCTCATATACATATGAATGAAAGCGGCATGCAGTTCACACAACCTATGACAGAAAAATTTAAAATGAAAAGTGCATAAAAAAATGTGCATAAAACAAAAGTTCGTGGAGTTAAAGAGCCGAATAAAATTTAAGTTGAAAAGTGAAAATTATAAGCCTCAAAATAGAAGCTATGACAACTTACAAACTCGTAAAAGACAAACACTTTAATTCCATTTTAATTTTTCGACAAACATACCGACAAGTAGGCGTACAAAAGCGAATTTCATGTCAAAAAGCAAATCAACAAACAACTTTGAACTCTGCTACGCAAGCGCAATAGCCTTTCACCGGCTAATACAACAACTTTATTAGCGAAAAGCGCAAAACGAAAAGATAATTAACAAGTAAGGAAGGCTAAGTTCGGGTGTAACCGAACATTACATACTCAGTTGAGAGCTATGGAGACAAAACAAGGAAAATCACCATGTAGGAAAATGAACCTAGGGTAACCTTGGAATGTCGTTGTATGAAATGTGTATCAAATGGAAGGTATTAAAGAGTATTTTAAGAGAGAGTAGGCCATAGTTCTATGGATGAACGCCATTTAGGGATATCGTCATAAAGGTGGACCAGGGCTGACTCTAGAATGTGTTTGTACTATATGGGTATCAAATGAAAGGTGATAATGAGTATTTTAAAAGGGAATGGGCTTTAGTTCTATAGGTGAACGCCTTTTCGAGAAATCGCCATAAAGGTGGACCAGGGGTGACTCTAGAATATGTTTGTACGACATGGGTATCAAATGGAAGCTGTTAATGAGTATTTTGAAAAGGAGTGATCCTTAGTTCCATAGGTGGACGCCGTTTCGAGATATCGCTATAAAGGTGGACCAGGGGTGTCTCTAGAATGTGTTTGTACGATATGGGAATCAAATGAAAGGTGATACTCAGCATTTTAAGAGGGAGTGGGCATTAGGTCTATAGGTGGACGCCTTTTCGAAATGTCGCCATTAGGGTGGGCCAGGGGTGACTCTAGAATATGTTTGTATGATATGGGTATCAAATGAAAGATGGTAATGAGTATTTTAAAAGGGAGTAATCCTTAGTTCTATAGGTGGACGCCTTTTCGAGATATCGCCATAAAGGTGGACCAAGGGTGACTCTAGAATGTTTGTACGATATGGGTATCAAACGAAAGGTGTTACTAAGCATTTTAAGAGGGAGTGGGCATGAGGTCTATAGGTGGACGCCTTTTCGAGATATCGTCATTGGGGTGGGCCAGGGGTGACTCTAGAATGTGTTTGTACGATATGGGTATCAAACGAAAGGTGTTAGTGAGCATTTTAAGAGGGAGTGGGCATTAGGTCTATAGGTGGACGCCTTTTCGAGATATCGCCATTAGGGTGGGCCAGGGTGACTCTAGAATGTGTTTGTACGATATGGGTATCAAATGAGAAGTGGTAATGATTATTTTAAAAGGGAGTAATCTTTAGTTCAATAGGTGAACGCCTTTTCGAGATATCGCCATAAAGGTGGACCAAGGGTGACTCTAGAATGTTTGAACGATATGGGTATCAAACGAAAGGTGTTACTGAGCATTTTAAGAGGGAGTGGGCATTAGGTCTATAGGTGGACGCCTTTTCGAGATATCGCCATTAGGGTGGGCCAGAGGTGACTCTAGAATGTTTGTACGATATGGGTATCAAACGAAAAGTGTTACTGAGCATTTTAAGAGGGAGTGGACATTAGGTCTATAGGTGGACGCCTTTTCGAGATATCGCCATTAGGGTGGGCCAGGGTGACTCTAGAATGTGTTTGTACGATATGGGTATCAAATGAAAAGTGGTAATGATTATTTTAAAAGGGAGTAATCCTTAGTTCTATAGGTGAACGCCTTTTCGAGATATCGCCATAAAGGTGGACCAAGGGTGACTCTAGAATGTTTGTACGATATGGGTATCAAACGAAAGGTGTTACTGAGCATTTTAAGAGGGAGTGGGCATTAGGTCTATAGGTGGACGCCTTTTCGAGATATCGCCATTAGGGTGGGCCAGGGGTGACTCTAGAATGTTTGTACGATATGGGTATCAAACGAAAGGTGTTACTGAGCATTTTAAGAGGGAGTGGGCATTAGGTCTATAGGTGGACGCCTTTTCGAGATATCGCCATTAGGGTGGGCCAGAGGTGACTCTAGAATGTTTGTACGATATGGGTATCAAACGAAAGGTGTTACTGAGCATTTTAAGAGGGAGTGGACATTAGGTCTATAGGTGGACGCCTTTTCGAGATATCGCCCTTAGGGTGGGCCAGGGGTGACTCTAGAATGTTTGTACGATATGGGTATCAAACGAAAGGTGTTACTGAGCATTTTAAGAGGGAGTGGGCATTAGGTCTATAGGTGGACGCCTTTTCGAGATATCGCCATTAGGGTGGGCCAGGGGTGACTCTAGAATGTGTTTGTACGATATGGATATCAAGTTAAAGGTGTTAATGAGGGTTGTAAAAGCGAGTGGCCCTTAGATGTATATGTGAAGGCGTTCTCGCGATATCGACCAAAATGTGGACCAGGTGATCCAGAAAATCATCTGTCGGGTACTGCTAATTTATTTATATATGCAATACCACTAACAGTATTCCTGCCAAGATTCCAAGGGCTGTTGATTTCGCCTTGTAGAACTTTCTCATTTTCTTCTACTTAATATGGTAGGTGTCACACCCATTTTACAAAGTTTTTTCCAAAGTTATATCTTGCGTCAATAAACCAATCCAGTTACCATGTTTCATCCCTTTTTTCGTATTTGGTATAGAATTATGGCATTTTTCTCATTTTTCGTAATTTTCGATATCGATAAAGTGGGCGTGGTTATGGTCGGATTTCGGCCATTTTTTATACCAAGAGAAAGTGAGTTCAGATAAGTACGTGGGCTAAGTTTAGTAAAGATATATCGGTTTTTGCTCAAGTTATTGTGTTAACGGCCGAGCGGAAGGACAGACGGTGGCTTCACCGATTTCGCCCATTTTCACAGAGAATAGTTACCGTCATAGAATCTATGCCCATACCAAATTTGAGAAGGATTGGTAAATTTTTGTTCGACTTATGGCATTAAAAGTATTCTAGACAAACTAAATGAAAATGGGCGGAGCCACGCCAATTTTGAAATTTTCTTTTATTTTTGTATTTTTTGTATCATATCATTACTGGAGTTGAATTTTGACTTAATTTACTTATATACAGTAAAGATATTAAATTTTTTGTTAAAATTTGAATTAAAAAAAAATTGTTTATAGTAATAGTAGTAACGTTCCTGCCAAATTTCATCATGATATCTTCAACGACTGCCAAATTACAGCTTGCAAAACTTTTAAATTACCTTCTTGTAAAAGTGGGCGGTGCCACGCCCATTGTCCAAAATCTTACTAATTTTCTATTCTGCGTCATAACGTCAACCCATCTACCAAGTTTCATCGCTTTAACCGCCTTTGGCAATGAATTATCGCATTTTTTCGGTTTTTCGAAATTTTCGATATCGAAAAAGTGGGCGTGGTTATAGTCCGATATCGTTCATTTTAAATAGCGATCTGAGATGAGTGCCCAGGAATCTACATACCAAATTTCATCAAGATGCCTCAAAATTTACTCAAGTTATCGTGTTAACGGACGGACGGACGGACGGACGGACATGGCTCAATCAAATTTTTTTTCGATACTGATGATTTTGATATATGGAAGTCTATATCTATCTCGATTCCTTTATACCTGTACAACCAACCGTTATCCAATCAAAGTTAATATACTCTGTGAGCTCTGCTCAACTGAGTATACAAATAAACAAAGCTTTTGATAATAGAATATTCATATTAACATAAGAATATTTGTACAACCACATAAACCGCCATATTGTCGCCAGAACCGTCGTAAAAAGCACAGCAGCGCCAATAAACACCTGTAGGTATGGAAATGTGTTGACATTGTGGGTATCAACATGCAATGCAACAACAATGCAAAGTAGCCAGAGAGATTTTGACAAATTCTACTACGACGTTGTCTCCACTGAATGCTAGAAAATTTTCCAACCTAACCTCGGCTGTAACTTGCATTCCCCACTTGCCACTTTTCAAGTGACCACGAAAAAGTCACTGCCACTGTTAAAGCACTTGTAACAGCAACAACTTCGTATATAAATCTTCTTCGATTCTTACAGCAAAATAGAGAATAGAAGTGCGATGAGAGGGAAAAAAATGAAAAAAAAAGTGTGTCAAGAATGTTGGAGCCAGTGTTTTCACTCTACCACTATAGTGGTAGATCTACCACTATTTAGCCTAAAATCCGGATCTAACACTCCTACCACTTTTTTTTTTTTAAATTTATCACTTTTTTATTTGCCTGCATTTGACTATGTTCTTTAAGTTGCTCACAATGATCTAAAATTAAGGTTTTTAAGTATGTTGAAAATTAAAAGTAAAGCACACTCTGTATAAGTTTTTAAAATTTTCACCAAAGAAATGTGTGATTTTTATAATAATTACGTACCTTCGAAAGAACTTATACAATTTTATGTAAAATTTAACTTTATTGATGGGAAATTCGTGTCAAAAACTTTGTAATAATCTGATTTTTCGACTGCTGAGTGGAATATTACCGTATCTCTGCCGCCGTTTCGAAAACGCCCTATCCCAGAAAATTTTGGAATAACGCCCTATTTCAGAACTTGTTTCAAAAATGCTCTATCTCAGCTTACATTTAATAAATTTGTGACATAATTCAATCGAGTTCTGAGATAGGTCGTTTTCAAAAGAAAAACTTAAATACGGTGTTTTTGAAAAACATTCTCAGATAGGGCGTTCTCGAACTGGCAGCCGAGATACGAGCGATATTCCACTCAGCCGTCAATTGGAGTATCCGATGGATGCCTTCGATGTCACTGATGTAAGTTGTAAGATTTAGAAAATAATTGTTTTAATGCACAAGTATATTTCATTAGATTCGTTTTGTATTCATTGGATACCCTTGAAGTAATTTGTTGTTTTAAGGTTTCTTAGTAGTATTATTACATGTTTGAACTATGTGTTATGAAAAATGGAATATTTGGAGACTGTAAATTAACTTTAGTCGTATCCACACATGGTTTGTTAAAGTTCTTGGTCGGTAGTTCGCATTTGATTATCAATTTCAGCTGTTAAGGTTTTTGTAGTAAAGAAATTTTCAAACTTTTAAGACTAGTTCTTTGATAGTTTATTAAAAAAAACGCCCAAAAACTACCGACTACTAACTTCAGAATTAAAAACTAGGTAAGAGTCCCACTATTATTTAATTATTTTTTTTTTTTGTTTGATAAGGTCTAAAGCCTATACAGTATACACATACTCTTCATACAGATGTTTATATGTACGTTGTTAATTCACTTGAAATTGTTATGTTCGTTTTAATGGTTGAATAATAATAATTTGAAAAAAATTGGTTTTAATGTTTTTGAAAATTCTACCACTATTTTTAGCAGATCTACCACCCTTTTTTTTGAAAATCTACCGCTAAATAGATTTTAGAAATGACAACACTGGTTGGAACTGAACGCTGGAAGCAGAGCATGCGTAGCTCAGAGGCGCGCCTCAGTGGTAATAGCAAGTCGTAATGGATAGTGTATGAAATTGTTGTGAGAAGGGCCGTAATGTAATGTCGAATTTAACAATAAATCGATGTATTTTCTTGTATTTAATGTTTGATGTCGTCATTTCTGTTAAATAAATCAATCGCAGTCAAAACTTATATTTGTGACTCAGTCAAGTTAGAACGGCTGGAAACATTGGAACACAATTTTGTACACAGGGCGGGTTATGGATGTATTATTCATTGCTGATGTTGTTGTTGTTGTTGTATTAAGGACAAAAATACTCCCCAAAAGTTTTGGGGAGTGCTATCGATGTTGATGGCCCTTTGCCGGATATAGATCCGGTACGTTCCGGTAACAAAGCACCATTATGGTACTAGCTTCTGTATCCCGGGAACGATTTATATGACCACATTAATCCTTCTAGGCCATCCCGCCCCCACCCCCTAGTTCCATGAGGAACTTTGGGTAGCCAGTACCTCGCTTGCTAAATATGTGTATGATACATTCATATTTGTAACAGGATTCCCCTCGCGTAGATGAAGTTGACAATTGGGTTGTGGAAGCTTTGAAGCTATAATGCTTTCTATTGCCCTTAACTACCCCCTGAATCGCATTCAATTCTGATCAACGAGTTATACGTTTGTCTTTGGTCTGTTATCGACGAGCTATAGCCTAGTTATCGCCTTCTTATCGAACTGTTATACATTTTCTGTCGACAAGTGAGGTTATTGATGGCTTATTGATCTTTTATCGTGGATTTATCGGTTTTTTGTCGCAAAAACATTGTTTTACTATCGAAATAGTATCGATATATTATAGAAAGGCTATCAATTTAAGTGTCACCATTTTATTATCGGTCTGCTATCGATTTGCTATAAAAAATTCGATACATTATCAAAAAGTTATAAATTGGCTTTCAAAACATTGTAAATTTGTTATCAAAGGGTGATGATTTTTTATAGAAAGGTTATAGTTTTTTTTCCAAATTTATCTATTTGTTTACCGATTTGATATTAAAAAGTTATCGACTTTGGGGGAGAGGGGGCGTTACATGCTCTCTTAATTCCTTCCTTGTTAATTAATTTTGAACCGCCTTTGTTACTCAATCGCGTCAGATTGGCTGGAGGGGTGTTGACTTTTGAGATTTAAACTTTTAAAATATTTTGTATCGTTATAACTCTAAGTATTAGATTGGGTGATATTATGAGAAGGCGAGAGGTGCATATGATCCACCAAGCGGAAAAGCGTGGATCCAAATGCGGGGCTGCAAAATGTCTAAGGTCTTACAACCTTAGACTAACAAACTTAATCCTACAATTAACAAGTAAGGAAGGCTAAGTTCGGGTGTAACCGAACATTACATACTCAGCTGAGAGCTTTGGAGACAAAATAAGGGAAAATAACCATTTAGCAAAATGAACCTAGGGTAACCCTGGAATGTGTTTGTATGACATGTGTTTCAAATGGAAGGTATTAAAGAGTATTTTAAAAGGGAGTGGGCCATAGTTCTATGGGTGGACGCCATTTCGGGCCTTAGTTCTATAGGTCGACGCCTTTTTGAGATATCGCCATAAAGGTGAACCAGGGGTGACACTATAATGTGCTTGTACGATAAGGATATCAAATTAAAGCAATTACTGAGGGTTTTAAAAAGGAGTGGCCCTTAGTTGTATATGTGAAGGCGTTCTCGAGATATCGACCAAAATGTGGATCAGGGTGACCCAGAACATCTTCTGTCGGGTACCGATAATTTATATATATGAGTAACACCACGAACAGTATTCCTGCCAAGATTCCACGGGCTTTTGATTTCGCTCAATTACCAAATTTCATCTCTTTTTTCATATTTGGTACATAATTATGGCATTTTTTTCATTTTTCGTAATTTTCGATATCGAAAAAGTGGGCGTGGTCATAGTCAGATTTCGGCCATTTTTTATACCAATAGAAAGTGAGTTCAGATAATTATGTGAACTGAGTTTAGTAAAGATATATCGATTTTTGCTCAAGTTATCGTGTTAACGGCCGAGCGGAAGGACAGACGGTGAACTGTGTATAAAAACTGGGCGTGGCTTCAACCGATTTCGCCCATTTTCACAGAAAATAGTTACCGTCAGAGAATCTATGCACCTACCAAATTTCACAAGGATTTGTAAGTTTTTGTTTCATTTATGGCCCCAAAAGTATTTTGGACGAATGAAAAAGGGCGGAGCTACGCCCATTTAGAAATTTTCTTTTATTTTTGTATTTTGTTGCACCATATCATTACTGGAGTTGAATGTTGGCATAATTTACTTATATATTGTAAAGTTTTTAAATTTTTTGTTAAAAATTGACTAAAAAAAATTTTTTTTTTAAAGTGAGCGTCTTCGTCATCCTTTTTTGCTAATTTTTGTTTAGCACACATATAGTAATAGGGGTAACGTTCCTGCCAAACTTCATCTTGATATCTGCAACGACTGCGAAATTACAGCTTGCAAAACTTTTAAATTACCTTCTTGTAAAAGTGGGCGGTGCCACGCCCATTGTCCAAAAATTTAATAATTTTCTATTTTGCGTCATAAGGTCAACGCACCTACCAAGTTTTATCGCTTTATCCGTCTTTGGTAATGAATTATCGCACTTTTTTGGTTTTTCGAAATTTTCGATATCGAAAAAGTGGGCGTGGTTGTAGTCCCATTTCGTTAATTTTAAATAGCGATCTGAGATGATTTCGTCAAGATACCTCAAAATTTACTCAAGCTATCGTGTTTACGGACGGACGGACAGACGGACCGACATGGCTACATGAATTTCTTTTTTCACCCAGATCATTTTGATATATAGAAGTCTATATCTATCTCGATTAGTTTATGCCGTTACGGATTACCGTTATGCGAACAAGTTAATATACTCTGTGAGCTCTGCTCAGCTAAGTATAAAAACAGAGGACTATAGACTCATAGTGGGTATTCTGACCGGACACTGTCTTCGGTCGTCATATGCCTTTTAATTGGGCTTGTTCAGTAAATGCAGATGTAGGAAGTGCGGGTTAGAAACGATCGACCACATTTTATGTTCGTGCCCTGCGCTTACCAGGCTAAGGAGTGATACAGCTGTCAGATCTAGAAGCAGCAAGTGGCATACGTCCTAGAAAGCTTTTAGTACTTGCCATGTGGACGAAGTTATTTTATACGTAGGTCTTGGCTTTTGATAGAGTTTTTCGGTTTGTTCGTTAAAAAAATTTCTGGTAATACTACAGCTTCATTCGGTCTATGTGAGGTCCTCATGAACCGGCCAGTTCAATTTAATCTAATTCTAAGTATATTGACATATTTCAACGATATTGAGTATATGGGGGTCCTAAAGGTCACAGTAAGAGCGAAATGGGGTTGCGGCCTCTCCGCTCCCTAGAAACAGTTTAATTTAAATCGTTATAACTCTTTTTTAAAAGTGGACAATGCCAGACTAATACAACTCAGTATGATTGAGATTTAGGGAATTGTGGAAAAATTAGTCGGGGTCTAACAGTTATGGAAAAGTGGACACTGTGATTTTTGTTTTAATAACACTGAAAATATTTGGCTTGGACGAATTCAGTTCCATAAATTGATTATACTCATGGAGGTCTTGGGAATTTTGTAAAAATTAGTAGTGAAACAGACACCTCGTCCCTCAATAGAATATTTTTTTTCCGTGGGGAACCAAACATGGACCATTTTGGGTTTAAATCTGAACTAATTCTGCTTTTAACACTTTTTTTTTCGAAGTGCACCAGTTTTCAAACTGTTTGAAAAATTATGCTTATGGTTCAAGAACAAAAGAAGCGAAGGGAAGAGCGATATAGAAAGAGCAAGTTGGAAAGGGAGCAGAAGAGGCAGAACGAGAGCAAGAAAAATAAGAGGAGGAACTGGTATAAAGTCAGGAGGAGGAAAAAAGAGAGGTATTGGAAGAAAAAGAAAAGAGGTATATGTTGTGGAACGAAAAAAAAATCGGGCACTGTGCAATGCATCTTGTTGTTCTTTATGACGAAAGCAAAATTGTAAACAAGAGGTCTATATCTATCGAAAATTCTGATCTTTCGAAATCTTAGCCGAAAAACCGTTACATACCTGCTACCCACATATGTATGCATGAAGATAATGACACTGATAATGTTGATTGTAATCATCATTATTAAATTGCAAAACAATCACTACAACTATTATTGCAATCATGTGCTTTACCGTGTAAACAACTTCATCAGGTTTGTTGCTGTTGCACTATTATGAAGAAGAGCTACTTATGTTTTGTTACATAGAATTAGAAAAACAAAAACTATGTCACAACAACAAGTTGTGCAACTTAAATTTTTTCTTCTCTTGTTCTTGTTTGTATTCTTCATAATGCATATAAAATCGTTTTAGAAATTGTTGTTGCTTGAGTAAGCAACTTCTTGTTTTGTTGTATTTTTCTTTGATTTTCTGCACCGTTTACTTTGCTGTAATAAAATGTGCATAAATTATGCTTTAATTTTGTGAAACTAATACAAATATGAAATGTACTAAAATTAGAATGGAATCCGACAAACGAAACTGTCAAAGAATTTCTCATGTCGCGTATAAAATTCACATCTCACAAGCAATTTGCTCAAGCATGTAAAAGCTTGAAGTCATGCAATAATCATCAATGCGACTACAATCGCATTTCAATATAAACATCTTTACTGGTTTTAGTTTTCTAGAAGAAACTTTAATGACTTATGTATATTTTTTGAAAATTTTCGCTTGAACACACATCTTTCCTTAAAATTATTTGTAGACTAAAGGCGTTAGCTTCGATATCAACACACGACAATTGTTAAAAAAGATACGTTTATCTGAACTTTTTGCGTTCTGTAATTGAGAACTAATGTCCAACTTATTTATGCCAATAGAATGCTCCTTCATTCATCTTCTATATTGGCCTAGAACTAAGCTTTTTTATAAAGTGTTTTTTTTTGCTCTCCGATAGTTACACCATTTTCGATGTTACGCTGACTCGTATTCTATTGGGAGTGATATATTTAGCTATCAGATCTAGAAGCAGCTAGTGGCATAGCTCCTAGAAAACTTCTATTATTTGCCGAGAGGTCACTCCCATTATTAAAAAGAGAGGACTCTATACTCATGACGGGTATTCTGACTGGACACTGCCTTCTGGCGTCACATGTCTTTAAGTGAGACTTGGTCAGTGATGGCAGATGTAGGAAGTGCGGGTTGGAAGAGGAAACGATCGATTGTGCTCGTGTCCTGCGCTTTTCAGGCTAAGACTAAGTGGCATATGTGCTAGAGAGCTTCAAGTATTTTCCGAAAGGACGAAGCTTTGTTATAACATAGGTACTGGTTTTTGATCGTATTTCTCTGATTGGTCGTTAAACAAACTTTTAATAACACTATGGACTCATTCAGTCTATGTGCGGATATCATGGGCCGGCCAGTTGAACCTAGCCTAACCTGACTCGTATTCAGCATTTCTTTCAACAACGGCCTACCACAGAATTGAAAAAAAATCGTTTTTCTTTAGAAATTTTTGTCATCATGAATTCGAAAAATTTTCAGATGAGATT
This sequence comes from Eurosta solidaginis, assembly GCF_040869045.1. Taxonomy (NCBI): domain Eukaryota; kingdom Metazoa; phylum Arthropoda; class Insecta; order Diptera; family Tephritidae; genus Eurosta; species Eurosta solidaginis. The sequence continues at coordinate 30,786,381 of NC_090321.1, forward strand.
AATCATTTTTGACACAAATTCTGACTTAGACCGGTCTCAAACCAATTCTAAGAGATGGCGTTTTAAAACCAGTTGTGAAATAGGGTGTCTTCTTACAGCCAATTAAGACGCTGACGGCATTACTTACCTAATTGGCGCCTTCACTTTCAAACGGTATATCCGACCAGCAAATTACGCTCGTCGCATTCTCACTGAGCTAAGTGTCGCCAATTGAAAACTCCGAGGGGATTTAAACCGCTTTCCATCTGGCCCTTTCGGCTGAGTGAGGGCCTCCTTCTTCTTCTGATTCCATAAATTAGTTCAGGGTTCTGAGGAGCAGTATCTTCATCACTTATAAAACATCATCTAGCTAGTGTAGCTGCTGTGTTTCCATTCGCTGAACTGTGTGAAGCCCTTTTTGAAATCTTCTTCGGTACTCCCCGTCGCCAACGCAGCCAAGCAACTTTTTTCTCGGACAATACTAGAGTTGACTCACTAAACGTTGTTAGTGTCCATTCTTTTGCACCATATAGGAAGAGGGCTACGTTGAGCGACGTGTATATCTTGATTTTGGCGAAAAATGGTGCTAGATATGACCATGTTCTGAAACCGTCGAGGTCGACCAGCCCCAGTCCATTGGGTGAGGTTTCGTAGTGGTGGCTACATTTTCCGAATGTGGGGAAACACACTTCTTTGCTCACCTTTTTATTAAAGTTGCCAATCACTACTTTTAGATCAAAACGAAACACAGTTCGTGTGTGTGTTTCAGGTGTTTGATGAAAGCACCATTTTCCCTCTAGCCCTGCTTCTCCTTTGGTGTACGGGTACACATTTATGAGCTGTTCAAGAATTTTGCCTTTTGGAGATAGCGATGTAACGTTCGTCCACATGTCTCATTCATCGCAGTGATGTCAACATTTGCCTTCTCGACTGGTTGATGAGTCGAAAATCGGCACCAATACAATTAAGCTATCCGAAATTTGGCTTAAAGTAGTTATGCATCAATTTATGTAGATACTAAATAATCCACTTGATATATACACTATAATTGACCAAGCGAAAGAGAGCACTTATGGTGCAAGTGGCGTGCTCCGCCTACCACACGGATAATCCTTGGTTAAAGCTCCAGGGAAAGCAACATCAGAAATTTAGAAATAAGCGTTCAATTTTAAAAAATTATAAAAGAAAAAAGGGTTTATAAGCGGGATCGCCCCTCGGCAGTGATTTGGAGAACACGGCAGGTATATTTCTGCTATTAAAAAAGCTTCTCAGTGCAAGTTAATCTGCCTTGCAGATGCCGTTCGGCGCTGCGGTAAAATATGTGGGTCCCGTTCCTAAATCACATCTGAGGTATATCGCGCCTTATGTTTATTTAATTTTTTTATTTTAAGTGATACTACCAGATCAGCAGACGTTGCTCTGAACTAGCTTTTGTTTATCTGCATGACATTTATGCAGTTTTTATCTTTTACTCCACTTCCCTATTTCTCCCACCCACTCTTCCTTTTATTCGCTTTTCCCTTTCTCTCTCTGCTACTTTCTCCCTCTGCTCATTTTTTTCTCCCTCCTCCATTTCTATGTATTCGTCCATATTTCTCTAGGTCCCTCTACATTTTCCTCCCCCGCTCTCTCTAAATCTTTATATTCGTCTTACTCTATCTCTTTCTGCTTCACTCCCTTTTTATGTTTTTGGTTTTCTTTACACAAATTACCAGAAATTCGCTTACTAAAAATAAGTGTCCGAAATATTAATGTAGGCGAATGACAAAAATCGCATCATAAATTAAACGTTTCGCATAGATCGGTCCCTACAAAAAACCTATGGCATTTTCTTTTCTGGAAACAGTGTCACCCTGTTGTTGCTTCTCAGCTCTCTCATGAGTTTGCGTGTTTATTTTACAAACTTGTTTTCCTCTCAATAGGAATAAGAGCTATTCTGTATAGCGTCAAAATTTGAATTTAAAAGTACAACATGAGGGTAACATTCTTTCCAGAAAAAAGAGTTCCACTAGTGTCTTAAGCTCCTCATAGTCCAGGAAATGAATGCAGTGATATCCTTCTTAAATATTATTTTTTAGAATTGATCTATGTATCTCTAATTCACTTCTCGAAAAGAGTATCTTTAACTCTCTGAGTGTTTATGCAGCGATCTTGAAAATTTTAACAAAATCGGCTTAACGTAGTGGGATGGCATATATTTTGTCCAAAGTAAACTTTTAAGGCTTAATTGCAAGTACGAAATATTTCAATCGAGTGATTCATTGTTGATCATAGCTGTTCAAGCTAAAACTATGACTTTTTATCATATTTTAGCAATTTGACACGTCCCTATTGTAGATCCCTTGACATTAAATCAAAATTAACCGTCTCAAATATATAAGCTTTAAAGTGCCCAAAACCGTTTTCGAATAAGAACTTTTGTGCTGAGTTATAACATTAAATCGACCTTTAACGACTTTATTTGTGACCCGGTCTATGAAAAGGTGGCTTATGAATAAAAAAAAAATTTTCCACTTTTTTTCTGTTTTCGATAGTTTTTGAGACGCTCTTTCACGTGGTGAAAACTAGAAAGTCCTAACTTGCTTAGAAGTGTACTAAAAATGTAGAGAAAGAAGAGCACAAATGAAAGACGATGAAGCCTTTGGTTCCTTCGATGCCACTTTGGTGGCTGGTGAAGCATCCTCAGATTTTTTTGATAGCATTTTTTTCGATGGCAATGGAGCCAAAATATCGATCAGAAACTGGTTTGTGCTTTGCCTTTTGGCCATGACTGTTCATAATGCAAAAGAAAACTGAAGAAATGCATACCAAGAAACTGAAGACATGAATTATTTATCTTTAACAGCTGTTTCTCGCAATTTCTGTTTTGAGTCATAAGCCACCTTTTCATAGGCCGGGTCACATTTTATAAAATTTATAGATGATTCTCAGCTGATTTGATAAAAACAGCTATATTGTTCAATATAAATAAATGTAAATACACTGAAGATGCTGCTACTGTTGACACTACAGTTATAAAAATTTTATAAAAACTCGTATTCATGACTATGCCACGCCCTACTTTGTGCGGCCTTGCTGTAGACTGAAATTTTCTTGTATTTTATTTCGCTATATTAGCATGCTTTTCATTTGCATCTTCACCGTACTTTTATACAATTTTATTATTTTCTCTTCAAGTCGTTACAGCGGACAAACAAATATGCATTTAAACTTTATGTGCATTTACAATTCTTTATGCTTTATCTCTACATTTGTATTTGAGTCTGTTAGTACGTAAGTGGCTTGCGGCATGTGGCATGTAGCATGAGGCATGCAAGTTTACATGTAAAGTTTATTGCAGTTTTCTCCCCTCATTGTGGCATTGAACAAATGAAAATAACAATAAGCAATGATAAATGATAAATGTGAAAAGCGATTTAAAAGCTTCAGCTATTCATAAAAAATATGAGATATATTCCTCTTACTATTTGAGTTTTGCGTAGGCTGAATTGCTCAATACGCTTAGAGTACGATATAAGCGCGAACTACTTTCCAGACCTCTAATAGCAGTTAAATTTTTCAACGAATTGAAGTTCGCAGAAAGAAAATGTTGGCTATAAGGAAAAACAATGGGAAAAACAATGGGACGTAAGCTAAATAATTAAATTTCGTAGAAATGCCTTGTACATCTAGGTGTTTTTATACTCAGTTGAGCAGAGCTCACAGAGTATAAATACTTTGATTGGATAACGGTTGGTTGTACAGGTATAAAGGAATCGAGATAGATATAGACTTCCATATATCAAAATCATCAGTATCGAAAAAAAAATTTGATTGAGCCATGTCCGTCCGTTCGTCCGTCCGTTGACACGATAAGTTGAGTAAATTTTTAGGTATCTTGATGAAATTTGGTATGTAGGTTTCTGGGCACACATCTCAGATCGCTCTTTAAAATGAACCAAATCGGACTATAACCACGCCCACTTTTTCGATATCGAAAATTTGGAAAAGCACAAAAAGTGCCATAATTCATTACCAAAGACGGATAAAGTGATGAAACTTGGTAGGTGAGTTGAACTTATGACGCAGAATAGAAAATTAGTAAAATTTTGGACAATGAGCGTGGAACCGCCCACTTTTAAAAGAAGGTAATTTAAAAGTTTTGCAAGCTGTAATTTGGCAGTCGTTGAAGACATCATTATGAAATTTGGCACGAACGTTAACCCTATTACTATATATATGCTTAATAAAAATTAGCAAAATCGGAGAACGACCATGCCCACTATAAAAAAAAATTTTTTTTAAGACAAATTTTAACAAAAAATTTAATATATTTACAGGATATAAGTAAATTATGTCAAAATTCAACTCCAACAATGATATGGTGCAACAAAATACAAAAATAAAAGAAAATTCCAAAAAGGCGTGGCTCCGCCCTTTTTCATTTAATTTGTCTAGGATACTTTTAATGCCATAAGTCGATCAAAAATTTAACAATCCTTGTGAAATTTGGTAGGGGCTTAGATTCAAGGACGATAACTGTTTTCTGTGGAAAAGCGCGGAATCGATTGAAGCCACGCCCATTTTTTATACACAGTCTACCGTCTGTCCTTCCGCTCGGGCGGTAACACGATAACTTGAGCAAAAATCGATATATCTTTACTAAACTCAGTTCATGTATTTATCTGAACTCACTTTGTATTGGTATAAAAAATGGACGAAATCCGACTATGACCACGCCCACTTTTTCGATTTCGAAAATTACGAAAAATTAAAAAAATGCCATAATTATATACCAAATACGAAAAAAGGGATGAAACATGGTAATTGTATTGGTCTATTGACGCAAAATATAACTTTAGAAAAAAACTTTGTAAAATGGGTGTGACACCTACCATATTAAGAAGAAGAAAATGAAACAGTTCTGCAGGGCGAAATTAAAAGCCCTTGGAATCATGGCAGGAATACTGTTCGTGGTATTACATATATAAATAAATTAGCGGTACCCGGAAGATGATGTTCTGGGTCACCCTGGTCCACATTTGGTCGATATCTCGAAAACGCCTTCACATATACAACTACCATCACTCCCTTTAAAACCCTCATTAATAATCTTAATTTGATACCCATATCGTACAAACAAATTCTAGAGTCATCCCTGGTCCACATTTTTGGCGATATCCCTAAATGGCGTCCACCTCTAAAACTATGGCCCACTCCCTCTTAAAATACTCTTTAATACCTTCTATTTGATACACATGTCATACAAACACATTCCAGGGTTACCGTAGGTTCATTTTCCTACATGGTGATTTTCCCTTATTTTGTCTCCATAGCTCCCAGCTGAGTATGTAATGTTCGGTTACACCCGAACTTAGCCTTCCTTACTTGTTCTTCTTAGACTTGTTAAAGCTCCTTTCTGCTTTAAGTAAATCATTTAAAACTCTTCATCGAAAAAGAAAACAAATACATACATTTATTTATACACATCACGATGTATGGGGTGAAAAATAATTGAAGAGTTCAAAAAAATATAAAAAAATTTGTTTTCAGCACCCTGCAAAAGCAGCGAAGTTGGTCTTTTCTCTATATTCTCTATCTTCTCTATCCACATTTGTCCCTTTCGCAGTGCAGTAAATACTAAAAAAGTTATTCGTTCTTTACTCAGAATGACATTTACATCTGTTTGTAATACCCTTATATTAGCTTCATCTGTATGTTTATTTGTATGTAACCGACTCCTTTGGACTCGCTTTTGACCCACTTCAAATGAACGGATTGAATTCAAACTTTGTACACCTATCAAAGACTAATGACAATGTAATAATTTGATGGTGGGGTGACATAAGGTCAACGGACACAAGGTCAGTAGATAGTATGACCACTTAAACTGACCATAAGGTCAATTTTAACTTTATACACGTATCAACGACCGATGACAATAGAATAATTTGATGGTGCATTGACTTAAATTTAAGGGACATAAGGTCAATTGACCGCACGAACACTTACTGGCATTTAGGCCAGTCAAAACTTTACACACATATTGAGGGCCAATGAAAATGCGATAATTTAATGCCAGAGTGACATAAGGTGAACGTACAAAAAATTAACTATCCAATTAAAATTGCCATAAGGTCAATTGAAACTTTGCACACGTATCAAGGGCCTATGAAATAAATCGATGGTGGGGTGGCATAAAGTCAACGGACGTAAGGCCAATTTAGTTTATGGGCATATGAATTAGTCATAAGGTTAAATTGGCCCTAAGATGGGCGCGGTTCATGAATTCAATTCCCGAGCAAAGCAACATCAAAAATTTAGAAAACGCATTTTCCAATTAGATAAAAAAAAATTTAAATTGGCGTCGCCCCTCGGAAGTAATTTGGCAAACACTCCGATTATATTTCTGCCATTAAAATCTTCTAAGTCAAAAATGTATCTGCCTTGCATCTGCCGCGATTTTCCAGTCGTGCGATAGATATCGTTATCAAAATCGGTTCCGAAAATTAACTGACACCAGAAGAAAGCTAGTATGTCCATCGTGAGTCTTAAGTCTTCTTTGTTTAGATATATGAGCAAATTTTTGAATCTAACGTCGTGGGATTTGCACATGATTTTAGAAATTATGCAGCCCTGCGCTTCTGTCCACGCCTTTCTTTGATTTATACCAAACGGTTTGGAACGTCTTCCATCTATTAGTACATTGAAAACTACGTCAAATAACATAATAAATTTTCTGAGCGAATTATCTCATTCCATCAGAATTTATGCAGAACTGTGTCGTGAACTACGTTTAGACAACTAATGTTTTGCTTGGTCAGGGGTTGAAGTTAAACCACAACAGGGGCAACTTCATCAGAAACAAATAGTTTCGGGCTTTTTGAGAAGAGCTTCGTCGGTTTCTTATCTGTAAAAACCTATACCGATACGTTATTGCTTTATTAAAAACAAAAGTAAGGCTCCGTAACCTCCGAAGAGATTTTAGGCCGAGCTTCTCTTCCAATTTGCGTCGTGCTCCAAACACTGCCCAGATCAACCACTACTTAGAAAAATTTTCTTTTAATTGAAAAAACTTGTTTCTACAATTTTGATGTTGCTTTTCCTGGGACGTGAACCCAGGATCTTCAGTGTGGTAGGCGGAGCACGCTACCATCACACCATGGTGGTCGACTTTGATTATCGTTGGCGAATTATTATTGTCGAGTTGACGGTTTGTTATCGGCTTATCAAACCCAGTTATCCGCTTTCTGTTGATTTCTTATCGGCTTCTTATAGACGGGTGACAGATGTTCCATCGGTTTTATATTGAAGTTTTATCAATATCGGTTTCATAACAAACCGACGAGTATTCGATAACATATCGATGAAGCACCGATAACGAATTAGTGACTTTCCGATAAGAAATTGATAACTTTGCTTATGGATAACCTTTCGATAAAAATTCGATAACTTTTTGATAATAAATCGGTAAATATTCGATAGTTTTTCGATAAACAATCGATTACTTTTTGATAGTGACACTCTGATAAGAAATTTATAACTTTACTTATGGATAACCTTTCGATAAAAATTCGATAACTTTTTGATAATAAATCGATAAATATTCGATAGCTTTCCGATAAACAATCGATAAATTTTTGATAGTAAATAGATAGGAAATTGTTTATATTGGAAACCTGGCAATCCTATGAAATGCATCCCTGTAAAATGCATATATGTACAACAACTATGTTTTTTCAAATTTTCAACGTTGAGTTCAGTTCCAAAATAAACTTCGTACTAGTAACAACGTGTTTTATATTTATTCCGAGCTTCGCTGTAAGTATACGCGCAACAGGTTATGGGCCCAGAGCCTTGTCGGGATAATATTTAAAACGTTTGGAAGTTATCGCGTGTGTCGCAAAAGAGACTTGAATAGAGCTGTGTGAAAAATAAAAAATAAAATGAGTTCGCTGTATCAAATAGAAAAGTTGGACGACGCCAACTATGATACGTGGTGTATACAGATGCAGTGCATCCTCGTGCATTCGGACATTTGGAGTGTAGTGAGTGGCGAATTTGTGAAGCCAGACGATGCCACGTTAGAAGCCAAATGGAAGAGCGAAAATGAAAAGGCATTAGCTATGATTATATTGTGTTTGAAGCCATCGCAGTTGGGCTATGTGAAGAATTGTACCAATGCTTTAGATGCTTGGCAAAAATTAAAAAGTGTATACAAGCCAAGCGGTCCAATTCGCAAAGTTACATTGTATAAAAAGTTATTAAGCCTGAATATGTGTGAAAATATAACAATGGCAAAGCATATTCAAGAGTTTGTGTGCATTTCTGAGAAATTGGCAGAATTGGATATTAAATTAAACGAAGAACTTTTAGTGATAATTTTGTTGTCCAGTTTGCCACGAAGTTTCGAGAACTTCGTGATCGCAATGGAGACGCGTGACAGTTTCCCCACCTTCGAAGTTCTAAAAATTAAATTGCTAGAAGAGTACGATCGTCAAGTACAGTCAGAGGGGCAGCATAAAAGTGTGACAAGCCAACAAGTGTTTCTAGCGACTTCGAAAGGGGAAGGTAAAAATCAAAATAGAAAATTCAACGGAAAATGCTTTAATTGTGGTAAGCGTGGACATATAGCGTCAAAATGTAAAGCACCGAAAAAAGACAAGCAGAGTGAGAAGAGTGAGCAGTGTTCGTTCGCGACGCTGGCAGCAGCCGATGTCTCAAGCATCAAACGTTCGTCGTGGTGTCTTGATAGTGGTGCGTCGACTCACATATGCAGTGAGAAAAGTATGTTTATATCTCTTAAAGAGAGCAAAGAGAAAGTGATGTTGGCATCAGAAAAGTACTTAGAAGCTACAGGTGTAGGAAGTGTTTTGATTAAAGCAAATTGTAACATTGTTTTAAGAGACGTATTATTTGTACCAACAATGGTAGGCAATTTCATTTCAATCGGCAAAGCCATAAGCAATGGTGTGCGTGTAAATTTTGATAAACAATGCGCGATTATAAGAAATGAAAAAGGAAATATTGTGCTAAGAGCAGAGAAGAGAAATAACTTGTATATATTTGAAAGCGAAATGTGTGTACAAAAGTGTTTCAGTGCAGTAGAAGAAAATGCAATGATGTGGCATAAACGATATGGCCATCTAAATTTTCAGAGTCTGCAAGAGCTGTGTAGCAAGAGAATTGTTAATGGTATAGAGCTAAAAACACTACCTAAAGACATAAATTGTGACGTATGTATGAGAGCAAAAATATGTGTAAAGTCGTTTCCGAAGGTTAGCGATAATAAATCGCAGAATTTGTTAGATGTGGTACACTCAGATGTGTGTGGGCCTATGCCAAAATTGTCACTTGGTGGAGCACGTTACTTCGCGACGTTTATAGATGACAAATCTAGGCGAATGTATGTGTATTTTCTCAAAACGAAAGACGAAGTGTTTGAGAAATTTAAATTATTTAAAAGCTTAGCAGAATGCCAAACAGAGAGAAAAATAAAAGTGCTAAGAACTGATAATGGCAAAGAGTATGTGAATCGCGAATTTGATAATTTTCTAAATGATTGCGGCATCCAGAGGCAATTGACTGTTCCTTATACGCCTCAGCAAAACGGTGTCGCAGAGCGAGCTAATAGGACAATAGTAGAGATGGCTCGTAGTATGTTAGTAGAAGCAGGTCTCAATGAAAATTTGTGGGCAGAAGCTGTTGCTACTGCAGTGTATTTGCGAAATCGATCGGTAACCAAACAATTAGTAAACAAAACTCCATACGAGGTGTGGACAGGCAACAAGCCGAATGTTAGTCATTTAAGGGTGTTTGGTTCAAAAGCAATTGGGTTAGACAAGAGTCAACAGAATAAATTTAGAGAGCGGGGAAAAGAGTATATTTTTGTAGGCTACTCTTTAACATCAAAAGCGTATAGACTGTATGACTGCGAAGAAAGAAGAATAGTTGAGAAACGCGATGTGATGTTCGATGAAAAGGTATTAGGTAGAATGAAAGCGAAAGAGACAGAAATGGTAACAATTGACACAAATGAAATAAGAAGCAAATTACAACAACCATCAAATGCAGGCATGCTTAACGAACGAAACGATATCATTTCGTTACGATAATCAACGTTAATAAACGAAACGAAGTCATTTCGTTTCGTTTATTAACGTTAAGAACGACAAACTAACGTTAATTTGACGATCTTAACGTTAATAAACGAAACGAAGTGACTTCGTTTATTAGCGTTGATTATCGTAACGAAATGATATCGTTTCGTTCGTTAAGCATGCCTGATCAAATGAAACCGACAACAAAGTTCGTATTGAGGAGGAGCAATACGAAACAGCATCGGAAGCAGAGAGCGACGTTAGCAACGAAGAAGCAGGAGTGCAATGCAACGAAGGCTGCGTAAATGAATGTTTGACTGAACGAAGAGGAAGGGGAAGACCGAAACGTATACATACTGGTAATGTTGGTCGTCCGCGTAAAGAGTACCATGTTGTTAATTTTGCAAACGATAATCGTGTTAAAATACCGCTGAGCGTAAGAGAAGCATTGTCTAGCGAAAGTAGTGAATGCTGGCAAGAAGCAATGAAAAAAGAGTATGACTCTTTAATGAAAAACAACACATGGGTGCTAGTTGATTTATCTAGTGGTAAGAAAAAAATTGGTTGCAAATGGGTATTCAATTTAAAAAGGGATCAGGCAGGAAATATAGAACATATATACAAATCGCGGTTAGTTGCTAAAGGGTGTAGTCAGCAATATGGTATAAACTACAATGAAACGTTTTCGCCTGTGGTTCGTCATGCTACTGTACGTATGTTGTTCGCGTTGGCGGCAGAGCTTGAGCTGCATATGCATCAGCTTGATGTCTCAACATCATATCTAAATAGTGATTTAGATGAGGAAATTTTTATGGAGCAACCAGAAGGGTTTGTAAGCACAAAATACCCAAAACGCGTATTAAAGCTTAAAAAGGCGATATACGGCCTTAAGCAATCAGGTCGCCAGTGGAATCACACGTTAGATGAAATATTGAAAAATATTGGGTTCGAAGCTTGCGTTAATGAACCATGCTTATATAAGAGAAAAGACGGCGATAATTACAATTTGATTGCGGTATATGTAGACGACATTATCGTGGCTTGTTCCAGCGAAAACGAACTTATAAAAATAAAGCGACAAATTGCACACAATTTTGAGGTTGTAGACAAAGGCAAAATAAGACACTTTCTCGGTATGGAAATAGAACGCATTGGAAGTGTAGGCGCTATTTCAGTTGGTCATACTCAATACGTTCAAAACATGCTGCGTCAGTATGGTATGGAGAAGTGTCGTAGTGCATCTACGCCATTAGATCCTGGGTTTAAAGTGCATTGTGATAAAACAGAGTGCGAGAAAGTAGATACTACTGAGTATCAGTTACTTATCGGCGCATTAATGTACCTGGCGATAACAACAAGACCTGACATTTTGCATTCGGTCAGCAAGTTGGCACAACGAAACCAAAATCCGCACATTGAGCATGAGACAGCAGCAAAGCATATATTAAGGTATCTTTCTTCAACCAAAGATTTGAAGCTTGTTTACAAAAAGACTGGTAAGCAAGCCGAAGGTTATGTAGACGCAGATTGGGGTGGCAACACAGAAGACAGAAGATCATTCACCGGTTATGTATTTACATTGGCAGGCTGTGTATTTTCATGGGAAAGTAAGAAACAATCAACAGTTGCACTAAGCAGTACCGAAGCTGAGTATATGGCGTTAACAGCAGTGGCAAAAGAAGCAGTATATTTAAAGAAATTGCTTAGCGAGATTGAATATTGCAAGAATGAAGGACCAATGACTATATACGGCGATAATTTAAGTTCACATAATTTGGCGAAGAATCCGGTTTACCATAACCGGAGTAAACATATCGATATCCGATTTCATTATATACGAGATGTTGTAAAAAATAATGTAATCAATCTGAATTATATTAGCACAGATAATATGCCAGCAGATATTTTGACAAAGAATTTATGTAAAGTAAAGCATGTTAAACTAGTAAATTTGCTTGGATTGAAATAGTATTTGCTTTTGAGATTATATAAAAACTATAATTGTTGAGAAGGAGTATTGGAAACCTGGCAATCCTATGAAATGCATCCCTGTAAAATGCATATATGTACAACAACTATGTTTTTTCAAATTTTCAACGTTGAGTTCAGTTCTAAAATAAACTTCGTACTAGTAACAACGTGTTTTATATTTATCCGAGCTTCGCTGTAAGTATACGCGCAACAGTTTATATAACATTGTTGCCACAACGTTCAAGGAAAAAATAAAAAATTATAACACTTCGATAACAAATCATTGATATATCTATACCTCGCCGCTAACTCACCTATAAAATACCGATAGCTCGTTGTTACCAAACCTTTGACACTTCTATAACAAATTGATAATTGAATTCGATATTGGTGGCAGTTTTGACTCCTAATATTTCTTTTCTCTTCCCCCGTTTCTTTTCTCCTTTCTTTTTTGCCACTTTCCTTTCCTTTGTGCTTCTTTCCACTAATTTACTTTACATTCCTTCCCTTTCCTTAGTTGCCTCAATTTGCTGCCTGACTTCGGTCACATATGTTATCATGAAAAAAAAATAATTGTTGGTAAATAGCGGGCACTCTAAAGTAAATTTCGCATGGAGTGCGTGAAGTAAAAAATATTTGTTTTTTGAAATTGGGTTGAATTTCAAATCCCAATACCGACTAACGTATATAATCGGTATAATAATAGTTCCAATGCAAACAGAGAGGAGGTTTATTCAAAACTGAAATAAGTATTGCATCGGTTGCTAGTTCTTGACTTTTTTGGAACAGCATGCTTTTTGTATTTTATTCTTGCTTACCTCTCTGTTTGTTGTTCGTAATTACCAGTTTGGAGAGAATAATTGAATACTAAGATTATAATAACCCAAAGTCTTATTAACGTCAGCCAACGAGCTCTGTAGCTAAAGCCCATCAACTTGTGCTTCAATTTACATGCAATCTCAATTCACTCATTGGTAACTAAATAAGTCTCTAGATGATATTTCACAAGTTGCATGCAAAGTTGATTTGATGGCAAAGTCAATAAAGACGTACATAATTTCAGATACGACAAAGCAAAAGTAAACTAAATAAACTGGTGCAAAAGATTAAAATAAAAGTCCACACTTATTCTATATTGAGGTAATGATCTTGATACAATGTAAATTGAAGCTTCGTTATAGCGTATGCATTGATGTACATGTCACTAAGTGTGACAGCTACGGCTACACAATACAACGATTACATAATAGTCAACTAATAATACCAAATCAATAGGTAAGCGCTTGAACGATACGTCAGCGCTAGAAAGACCACAGCATGCAGTGCGGAACATCACATCGCCAACGCAACAATGTTGTCGGCATAAAATTGACAGCAGTAAAGTGTATTATTTTGCAATTGCTACTGACTGCACAAGTCGATGGTCGTATGTAGACCATTGTAAAGCGAAATTACGCCAGAATAGAAAAGAGAAAAAATATCAATTTTCTACACCATCAAATGATGAGTAAATTATGCAATGGCATCCACTAAATGGCTATACTCAAAGCAGGTCAATTCACTTGACTCTGGCCGTTGGCTAATTTGAATTTGTAACATTGAAAATATGTCGAACAGCGAACAATGTGGAGTTTTGCCCGGCAGGAACGTGGCTGTTTGAGTAGTTGATTTGAAATAGAATAGAAAATGTTACACTTCCATCACATGCCTGCCAATTTATGTAGCAGCATTACTAGGTGTGGCAGCTATGGTAAAACGCCGCCAATAAAAATTGATGGTTATGGTTTCGCAAAGCTGTGATAGTATACATGCGCCTACTCTTATATACATATCTTTGTTAACTTGTACATATTTACACATAAAGTTATTATGATAAATGCTGATGCCGTTCTTTTGCAATGCAGCTGCATCCTGTACTACATATCTAGGTTTCAATGTACAGTGACTGCAGTTATAATCGTGCTTCCTTCTATATTCACATTTATGTTTTAAGAAATTTATAAGAGTGTTACGAATTTTAAGATTTCTTGATTATTCTGCAGCTTCTGCTATAGTTCTAATCGCTGTGCTGTTGAATAAATAACTCAAATATTCATATATATAAATATGTTCTTTATTGACAACACTACTTTGGTAGTAGTAATTTACAATCAAATTACACGCGTACTTAACGTATAGCGTGTTGAAATCAAACGGATTGATTATTCCTCAGTTTTCGCTGCTATTATACACTCAATTACCTCGTTCGCCTATTTCTTCTAAGCTCAAGACTTTTCACGAACAGCCTTCTCGAATAGTAGTATCTCATAGTTGGTTATTTTGCTATATACATGTATAAATGTGAGTAATGTCACCTTCGCTCTTAGCTGATGATTACATGATATGTGACGGTTTCTCTTTCTTCTTTGCTCTTAGCTGCTGACTACATGTACATATGTATGTAAAATATTCTCTTCGCTGTTTACATGTATCTATGTGTGGCTGCTTGCTTTGATGTTAACATATATTTATATACTAGCAGCATTGTGATGTATCGAAATGCTAAAATTCACCACAATAGGATAAAATAATTAAAAATGCAGAAACACCTTTCAGTATGGCGTTCCATGTTTTGCTTTTCTGATGTGTAAACATCATCGTTCATATGAGACAATATAGAATGACTCTAAGGCAGTACAGGCCTGATGTGAGAGTGAGTTTTGTTCATCGAGAGAGGACTTTTCCTTTCACTTAAGGAGGGAATGCGCTGATTCTTTTTTTCGCTTTGTTTCCTCACCTTTTTATACAGTCCAGAGAAGCAAAAGTTCATCATAAGTTAAAAATTATGCTCTTATCAAAGTTGTACTCTCGTGGTCTAGAATTATCTTTTCCGATGTTTGGTTGAAAAACCCATACGATAGGTAGTTGCCTTGTCTGGCACCCTAAAGAGGTACCTCCTAATGTCTTCGGAGCTGGTGGTGTTGCATAACGTTCTATGGCAAAGCCGCATAAGCTTTGCCGGGAATTCAAGTCCAGACGTAGCAGGATAGGGGAAGCTTCTTTTCGCGCTGTCTAATCTGCTTTGAGGTTGACAAAGAGATGGGACCCGTCTCTCATCATGCATCTCTTACTATGGCTTTTCTACGTAACGTATTTTAAAGCAACCATATACATTCAGGTATTTTGGCGGCCATAAAAGTTGGAGTAAATTGCTAAAACCGGTTTAAGTTTGCAAGGAAGCGCAATCAACCCTTTTTAGTTACACGATCCTCACTGTTTTGCTGATTTGGACTAAGTTCGGCAAATTATAGATAAAAATATGAGTTCGGTCAAAAGCAGAGAACACTTTTTTATACTGTGTGTCATTGTATTCATTGCGCGATTATTATTTTGACTTACTGTATATATGTCCATTATTGCGCCAATGCAAAATTCTTTGCTAAAACGGTATATGAGCTTTAAACCTACGGCAGCTGCATTGCATCGCACTTTAAATGGAAACAGTTGATTTAGAGTGGGATGTACCAAATATGATAGCTGTTGTATGTAGCTTTGGGTCTTGAGCTAACACATTTTTGTTTACATGAAAATGGTAATAATAAACGCATATCGTGATATGTGTTAAAAATTTGTACTCGGAGCTATATGAATAACAAACATTCATAAATATCATTAATTTGGGGTGAAGGCAAAGCTGGCAGCAAAAAGCGTTAATTGATTTTAAGAGGCAGCATACATACTGGAGGGTTGAGCCGTATGTAGAAGTCCACGAAAGTGGGGAAAGCTTCTGACCGCCATTCACCTGGGAATGGCCAGAGCGATTCTTTTGCGTGCGGTTCAAGCAGCTCACTACTGCCGGTCGCTTGCGGCCAAGTATCCTTTGGGTAGCCGCTAAACATCCGTTTATTTATTTTTTAATATATCATTCATCTGCGCCCATGCGCCGACAGAGGAGAAAGACGATGAGGTGAAAGACACTTTTTATGAACAATTAGAACGCACATACGAGAGCTGCCCCCTCATGATATAAAAGTCGTGCTTGGCGACTTTACGCCAGGGTGGGCAAAGAAGGTGTTTTTGGCCCTACAGTCGGAAAGTTCAGCCTACACAATGAAACTTCTCCTAACGGACTGAGGCTGATTGACTTTGCCGGTGCTCGAAACGTGGTCAAAACCAGCACGAGGTTCATGCAAAAAAAGATACATCAAGCTACATGGCTGTCTCCTGATCGAAATACTCGCAATCAGATCGATCACGTTGTGGTAGACGGACGGCATGCCTCCAGTGTTTTGGATGTGCGCACGGTCCGAGGACCTAACATCGACTCGGACCATTATCTCGTTGCAGCCAAAATACGCACCCGCCTCAACGCGGCTTAAACCAAGGAA
Source organism: Eurosta solidaginis (assembly GCF_040869045.1). Taxonomy (NCBI): domain Eukaryota; kingdom Metazoa; phylum Arthropoda; class Insecta; order Diptera; family Tephritidae; genus Eurosta; species Eurosta solidaginis. The sequence continues at coordinate 30,802,777 of NC_090321.1, forward strand.
CAATTAACACAAGGGAAGCTAGACGTCGAAAAGCTTCAATCACAACAGACTGCCAATAATTTCGCAACTCGACTCTCACACCTGCTCTCTGAGAGCACGACTCATCCTGAAGGAATACAGGAGCAGTGGGAGCATATCTCCAAGGCATTTCGTACTGCCGCCGAGGAAAAATTTGGTTACCGGCGGCCACGAAAAAACAACTGGTACGATGAAGAATGCCGCGTTGCAACCGAAAGAAAACACGCTGCCTACAGGGCTACGTTAAAAGCGAGCGCGACAAGAGGAGTGTGTGAACGCTATCGTGAGTTGAAAAGGGAAGCGAGACGCCTTTTCAGGAAGAAAAAAGCAGAAGTAGAAAGGCGTGAGTGCAAGGAGCTTGAGCTGCTAGCCACCATGAATAACGCCCGAAAATTTTACCAAAAAATGCGAAGGCAGGCGGAAGGTTTTAAGACCGGGGCAAACTCCTGTAGGAACGAAAATGGCGACCTTGTAACTGATGTCCAGAGAGTGCTTAGATTATGGAGGGAATACTTCGCTGCTCTCCTAAATGGAGGCAGCAATTTATCGCGCAGAGATGAAGAACCCGATCCCGCAATCGATGATGATGAATATATGTCCCCCCGCCCGATTATGACGAAGTTAGAATAGCAATAAGCAGATTGAAAAACAACAAGGCCGTGGGCGCTGATGGATTGCCTGCGGAGCTATTCAAGTACGGCGGCGAGGAGTTGGTAAGGCGCATGCAGCAACTTCTTAGCAAAATATGGGGGACGAATGCATGCCCGATGGTTGGAATCTAAGTGTTCTTTGCCCGGTCCACAAGAAGGCGATACTGCAAAATGCACCAACTATCGTGGAATCAGCCTTCTTAATATCGCATATAAGGTCCTTTCAAGTGTATTGTGCGAAAGATTGAAGCCAACCGTGAACCGGCTGATTGGACCTTATCAGTGCGGCTTCATACCTGGTAAATCTACTATCGACCAGATTTTCACAACGCGCCAAATCTTGGAAAAAACCCGTGAAAAGCGAATCGACACACATCACCTCTTCGTCGACTTTAAAGCCGCCTTCGACAGCACGAAAAGGAGCTGCCTATATGCCGCTATGTCTGAATTTGGTTTCCCCGCAAAACTTATACGGCTGTGCAAAATGACGCTGAGCAACACCATCAGCTTAGTCAGAATTGGGAAGTACCTCTCCGAGCCGTTCGAAACTAAACGAGGTTTCAGACAGGGTGACCCCCTATCGTGCGATTTCTTTAATTTGACGCTGGAGAAAATTATACTAGCTGCAGAACTTAACCGCACTGGAACAATATACTATAAAAGCGTGCAATTAGTGGCATATGTTGATGACATTGACATCATCGGCCTAAACACCCGCGCTGTTAGTTCTGCTTACTCCAAACTGGAAAAAGAAGCGGTAAAGATGGGTTTGATGGTGAATGGGGACAAAACGAAGTACCTGCTGTCATCGAGCAAAGAGTCAGCGCATATGCGCCTTGGCAACCACGCTACTGTTGGCAGCCATAATTTCGAAATAGTAAAAGACTTCGTTTATTTGTGAACCAGCATCAACACTAGCAACAACATCAGCACTGAAATCCAGCGAAGGATCAATCTTGCCAATAAATGCTACTTTGGACTAGGTAGGCAATTGAAAAGTAAAGTCCTCTCTCGGCGAACGAAAATCATACTCTACAAGTCACTTATCGTACCCGTCCTGCTATATGGGGCAGAAGCATGGACCATGACGACAGCAGATGAAGCGGCTTTGAGAGTGTTCTAGAGAAAAGTTTTTCGAAAGATTTATGGAACTCTACGCTTTGGCGATGGCGAGTACCGAAGAAGATTTAATGATGAGCTGTACGAGCTATACGCAGACATCAACAAAGTCCAGCGAATTAAAACGCAGCGGCTGCGCTGGCTAGGCCATGTTATGCGAATGAATGATGATGCTCCGGCCACCAAAGTGTTTCTATCGGAACCCGCCTATGGAAGCAGAGGTAGAGGGCGGCCCCCACCCCGTTGGAAAGACCAGGTAAAAACGATTTAAACTCCCTTGGTGTGACCAATTGGCGCCGGTTGGCGGAGCGAAGGGGCGACTGGCGCGCCTTGTTGGACGGCCATAACCGTTTAGACGGTTAAGCGCCAATTAAGTAAGTAAGTCTACATACTTAGATTATGCTAAAATGGCAAATATTTTCAACTCAACTAATTACTTATATCTCTTTATTACATCCATTAATACACAAATAAATATTACTCAAAGAATTCATTCTACTTCCCAATAGTGATACGTGCACATTAAAACTACTTTTAATTTTGCTATCTAATTCTAATATTTTCCAATTGCTTTCACAAACTAGTACGACCATTTGAATTTAGCGCACAAATGCGCCAACACAGTCATTCAGCTGGTCCAACAGCTCTATTGACCCAATTCTTCGGCTAAAAGTCGAATATCGAAAATTTGCACACAACTCAGTGGCGCATGCGCACATTCACTTCAAATATAAAAAAGCACAAGTGTGCTTTCGACGTCATATGACTTAACTAGTTCTTAGGCTACGGAATTCCTGTTCTAAATTGCATTGACATTTTGACATGAACGCTAATTTTTGCACATGCAAATCAGGTTGCTTTTCAGAAGAGATGATTAATTGATTTTAAATGCTGCTGGAATTTTTATTTATTTGATTGTGTTATACAAATGAAATGAAAATACTTTTTCTATTGTCTGGCTGCTTTTGATGATGTGGTCATTCATTGTAATGAAAGTTTGCTTGGCAAGTTCTCTTTGGATATTCCTTAGTAAAGCTTTTCAAATATTGCAACTTACTTTGAGATTATTTGTTCATTTGTCAATTCATAAACTCAGTATTCACTTTTTGTACTCCATTGTCTGTGGATTAACTTTGAATCAGATTTATTCACATCTCAAAGCCAAGCATTTGGTCACAATCGAAGTTCGTTTCTTAAGTCGTTTGTATCGCAGCTGAAACGCTGTGAATTTGGTTGTTAAATGTTGCTGGATTTCCTTGACCTTATAATTTAAGTTAATTTGTTTGGAACTTGTGAATAAAATAAAAACGAACATTTGCTAAAACTCAAGTTTCTTGGGACTCAAGATGTTTATAAGCACAATAAAAAGTTGTATAGCTTCACAGCTTCCGGCACCCTATTGTCAACTTCACTTACCCGAGGGCAGCCCTGTTACAAATACGAATGTATCATATATATATTTGACAAACTAGACTCTGGCGCCTTCAAGATCCTCATCGAACTAAAAAGTGGGAGGCGGGATGACCTAGAAAATTCAACGTGCTCATATTAAATCATTCCCGAAATAGTCTGTCATCAGGAGGCGCTTGTTTTTCCGAACTCATTTGATAGGCCAATGTGTCGAGGTTTGATCTCAGAAAGCGTGCGCGAAGGTTCGAATGGAGATACTGTCGGCCGCTTCTTTTGCGAGCATTTTCTCTGCTAGACAGAAGCGTGCGTTTTTCTTGGTTGCCACCAGTTTAAAATATAGTCCAAGTCAATATTGGGACTTAGCTCTTCCAGGACGCCCGGAGAACAATTGAACACATGAATATAGATTAAGATGTTAAAAGAATCGTAATTTTACGCACTAAGAGAGCTGAGAGCGATAGCGCGATGGGTCTGTCTTAGCAGCATGCGGCGAACGAAGCAGTTAAGGGCGTACAGTATCTGGGTTGAACTCTATAGTGGGACGATCATCTGGAGGTAAACAAATGAGAAGTCGATCGGCATAAAAAACAACCGTGCTGGCCAAGGATCGTACTAATAAGCAGGCAATAATGGATCAACAGCTGGAAATCATCCAAGAGATGATATGATAGGGAGTGGTAAATGATCGTAGCAGCAGTGAAGGGAGCCGGGTGGCAACAGCTTGTGATAAAGGGTGGCACCTGATAAGTTGAGGCAGAGATTGAGTGCGCACAGGTAGGGACCCGGAGAGAGGAGTGGAAGATGGGAGTGTCTGTGATGGCGCATAGACCACCGTATTTGAGCTTCTCGATTTAGTCGCTATTTTGGCAGTATTATATGCACTCTAATGTTTTTCACTTGTGGTTTTGTGAAAATTCCCGCTTAGGTTCGAAAATAAATCGTAAGCACTTTGATCCACAGCCAGATTGGAAATGTAGTCATAATGACAAGGAGTGAATAAATTTTCCATTTCTTAAGCGTTGGAAATACAAGCAATCTTGCCTGACTACGAGATGCCACTGAAAGCCTAAATACTCCTTCTTTGCTAATTTTGAGACTTGAGTCACCCCACCACAATTTTGATGTCATAGCGGAGAGATATCGCATGTGTTATATTGAATATCAATTAAGGGGTTCTGCTTTGCATGGTCCATGTCCCTTGTTGAAGGACAGGTGCAGATAACGAGGTAATTAAAAATCTTACTTTGATGTGGAACACGGCAAGTCTTGCCCATGCAAGGCTACGCTTTTTTCTTTACTTTTCGTAATATGCTCTGCAGTATCTTCGCCTTAAAGGGTCCAAATATTTGACATACTCAAATCTTAGCCCTTAAATAGTTCACCAAAGCCGTGGAGAAAGTACTAGTCGCTTGCCATTGTTTGCATTGGAAGTGGTATCTACGTTCAGAGTTCCAAGTCAAGCCAAAATATAAATTCCGATTACTTATTAGAATATAGTGGGAAGTAGTTAAATTACAGATTACAGCAATAGACAGCAAAGTAAATTAAAATGTTTGCAATGAATGCAACATAAACCCAATCGCCAAAACATTACAAACAATCAACAAAAATCAATAAAAACAACAAGTAAGGAAGGCTAAGTTCGGGTGTAACCGAACATTACATAATCAGCTGAGAGCTTTGGAGACAAAATAAGGGAATATCACCATGTATGACATGGGTATCAAATGGAAGGTATTAAAGAGTATTTTAAAAGAGAGTGGGCCATAGTTCTATAGGTGGACGCCATTTCGGGATGTCGCCATAAAGGTGGACCAGGGGTGACTCTAGAATGCATTTGTACGATATGGGTATCAAATGAAAGGTGTTAATGAGTATTTTAAAAGGAAGTGGGCCTTAGTTCTATAGGTGGACGCCATTTCGGGATGTCGCCATAAAGGTGGACCAGGGGTGACTCTAGAATTTGTTAGTACGATATGGGTATCAAATGAAAGGTGTTAATAAGTATTTTAAAAGGGAGTTGGCTTTAGTTCTATAGGTGGACGACTTTTCGAGATATCGCGATAAAGGTGGAACAAGGGTGACTGTAGAATGTGTTTGTACGATATGGGCAGAGCTGCTTAACCCCTATACACTTGTAGCACTTTTGTTTTTATTTTGCCCTGAATCATAGGCACAGATTAAAGTTCACACTATGAATATAAAAAAAAAATTTCTGAGCACTCCCATATGCCCTCACATATAATTTCGAATCATATGAAAATGTTCGAATTTCTTATGTTAGTGCCAAGAAAAAGCACTCCCATATGAAGCTCAGGCATTTGCGTATGATAAAAAAATTTACACTAACAATTTGACAACTAAAAATTATTCAAATATATTAAAGCACTGAAAAAAATTTGTAATCAAAATTTATTCATAAATAAAAGTAAATTTGACCGCGGAGCTGAAATATATGGGGCATATGACTAAAGCATATAAGCAAAACTGTACCAAAAGGAGAGGAGCCTATTTTAACTTCATATGATATTAGTTAATTACCCTCAAAGTTCTGGTTCAGAACTAGACCAAGAGCGCCAAATAAGCTAGATTTTCAGTTATAAAATGGACAAAAGCTGCTACCAGCTTTAACGAGCTGCGGCTACATATGAGTACGCCTCTTTCTCAACACTATTCCACCAGTACGTAACTATCGAAAAAATATCAAAAAGAAATTTGTATATACATAGTTAGGAACTAGTGAAAAGTTAAAGCAGCGGAGACAATTTCCACTGCCTAGGATATCGCCATTTTAAATTCGCCAGTTGAAAACATGTAAAAGAGATAGTTGGCGACCTATTAGTGGTTCAGAATGCAGTTATTTTGAACTAGAGATTCTCCTTACGGGGTAGTTTCTGTGACTTTTTGTTTCAATGCGGTATATTATTTTTCTTGGTTATGAGAAATTTTTTTACTGGAAGTGTGGGGAACCGTTAAGTAACCATGCCTATAATTTACTTGTTAAATACTTTATTAAAATAAAGTGGTATTTCAGCACCTCAGTAATCTATGTTGCTAATATATGTATTTAAATTTCAACACAAATTTAAAGCAAAGCAGGCGGAGCCTCCTTATTAAGCATTTCAAAAGTTTTGAAATTCAATTTTCAATGCCACATTCGCGGATATCTCCACTTTCACTTTTAGTGTGATTATTGAAAACCAAATTCCGACGATATATGTACATAGAATATGTTCCCACAAAAATTGAGAATAGAGGTCAATGTAATTTTTCGCTACTTTCAGAATTAAATTTATTGCCTCTTTTATGTTGCTGATATAACATTTAAAATTAAAATGTTTTAAATATATTTCTTTAAATACAAAAAAATTTCAGTGCACATACAATTTTGTACAAGTATTGTGATTTGAACTTCCATATAAAAAATTTTGAGCAGCACTGGATATGGGTATGAAATGAAAGGTGGTAATGAGTATTTTAAAAGGGAGTGATTTTTAGTTCTACAGGTGGACGCCTTTTCGAGATATCGCCATAAAGGTGGACCAGGGGTGACTCTAGAATAGGTTTTTACGATATGGGTATCAAATGAAAGGTGTTAATGAGTATTTTAAAAGGGAGCGGGCTTAGTTCTATAGGTGGACGCCTTTTCGAGATATCGCCATAAAGGAGCACCAGGGGTGACTCTATAACGTGTTGTATGAATGTGTTTGTACGATATGGGTATCAAATTAAAGATACTAATGAGTATTTTAAAAGGGAGTGATTTTTAGTTCTACAGGTGGACGCCTTTTCGAGATATCGCCATAAAGGTGGACCAGGGGTGACTCTAGAATAGGTTTTTACGATATGGGTATCAAATGAAAGGTGTTAATGAGTATTTTAAAAGGGAGCGGGCCTTAGTTCTATAGGTGGACGCCTTTTCGAGATATCGCCATAAAGGTGGACCAAGGGTGACTCTAGAATGTGTTTGTACGATATGGGTATCAAATGAAAGGTGTTAATGAGTATTTTAAAAGGGAGCGGGCTTAGTTCTATAGGTGGACGCCTTTTCGAGATATCGCCATAAAGGAGCACCAGGGGTGACTCTATAACGTGTTGTATGAATGTGTTTGTACGATATGGGTATCAAATTAAAGATACTAATGAGTATTTTAAAAGGGAGCGGGCTTAGTTCTATAGGTAGACGCCTTTTCGAGATATCGCCATAAAGGTGGACCAAGGGTGACTCTAGAATGTGTTTGTACGATATGGGTATCAAATTAAAGGCGGTAATGAGTATTTTAAAAGGGAGTGATCCTTAGTTCTATAGGTGGAAGCCTTTTCGAGATATCGCCATAAAGGTTGACCAGGGGTGAATCTAGAATGGGTTTTTACGATATGGGTATCAAATGAAAGGTGTTAATGAGTATTTTAAAAGAGAGTGGGCCTTAGTTCTATACGTGAAGGCGTTTTCGAGATATCGACCAAAATGTGGACCAGGGTGACCCAGAACATCATCTGTCGGGTACCGTTAATTTATTTATATATGTAATACAGCGATACTGTTCCTGCGAAGATTCCAAGGGCTTTAAACCAATCCAATTACCATGTTTCATCCCTTTTTTCATATTTGGTATAGAATTATGGTATTTTTTTAATATTTTGTAATTTTCGATATCGAAAAAGTGGGCGTGGTCATAGTCGGATTTCGGCCATTTTTTATACCAAGATAGATGAGTTCAGATATGTACGTGAACTAAGTTTAGTATAGATATATCGATTTTTGCTCAAGTTATCGTGTTAACGGCCGAGCGGAAGGACAGACGGTCGACTGTGTATAAAAACTGGGCGTGGCTTGAACCGATTTCGCCCATTTTCACAGAAAACAGTTATCGTCATTGAATCTATGCCCCTACATATTTCAGAAGGATTGGTAAATTTTTGTTCGACTTATGGCATTAAAAGTATTCTATACAAATTAGATGAAAAAGGGGCGGAGCCACGCTCATTCTGAAATGTTCTTTTATTTTTGTATTTTGTAGCACCATATCATTACTGGAGATGAATTTTGACATAATTCACTTATACACTGTAAAAATATTAAATTTTTTGTTAAAATTTCACTTAAAAATAAATTTTTTTTTTTTAAAAGAGGGCGTGTTCGTAATCCGATTTTGCTAGTTTTTATTTAGCACAGATATAGTAATAGGAGTAATGTTTCTGCCAAATTTTATCATAATATCTTCAACGACTGCCAAATTACAGCTTACAAAACTTTGAAATTACCTTATTTTAAAAGTGGGCGGTGCCACGCGCATTGTCCAAAATTTTACTAATTTTCTATTCTGCATCATAAGGTCAACCCACCTACCAAGTTTCATCGCTTCAGCCGTCTTTGTTAATGAATTATCGCACTTTTTCGGTTTTTCGAAATTTTCGATATCGAAAAAGTGGGCGTCATTATGGTCCGATTGCGTTCATTTTAAGCAGCGATCTGAGATGAGTGCCCAGGAACCCACGTACCAAATTTCATCAAGATACCTCAAAATTTACTCAAGTTATCGTGTTTACGGGCGGACGGACGGACGGACATGGCTAAATGAATTTCTTTTTCCGCTCAGATCATTGTGATATATAGAAGTCTATATCTATCTCGATTAGTTCATATCGTTACGGATTACCGTTATGCGAACAAAATTAATATATTCTCTGAGCTCTGCTCAGCTGAGTATATTAACAACAACAACAACAGCAAACATAAAACAGCAACAATGGCAAGAGTAAAAGTGTGAATTATGAAATTGAATTTGCATACGAGCAAATTAATAGCAAATAATGCAAATTTCTCTTTTTATTAAAGAGAAAAGAAACAAAACTTTAAATCAGTGTGTAAAAAGCAGTGATCATAACTGTTATTAATTTTGAAACAAAAATCAAATTTTAAAAGTTATTTTTTGAATGATCGCGGATTTGAATCGAGCTTAAGCCCTAACAAATTATTTTATCGTTATTATTGTTATGATACATTTTTCTTAATTGAAAAAAATTTTAAATTCGAATAGAAGAGAAGAAAAAATTTAGACAACTGCCAAAGCTCGTTGTACACATCCATTTCGGGAACTGTTAAATTCCTTCGTCGGCAACGTTTAGGCGCCGCTGCTGCAAGCATTCCGCTATCGCGGCGGTTGTTTGTTTGTCTTCATTATTTCTATCATAAAAAGTGATGACTTTTATCATAAAAGTAAAATTTTAATTATTAGTTTTTACTTCTACTATAAAAGTCAAAAATATATGTTAAAAGTTGACTTTAACTATAAAAATCAAAATAAAAGTCAACAGTTGACTTTTTTTAAAAGCGCAAAATAAGAGCTTAATGTTGACTTTTATTACAAAATTAAAAATTAAAGTTGAAAGTTGACTTTTATTTTAAAAGTCAAAAATAATAGTTAAAAGTCAACTTTTCTAACAAAAGTTTTAAATAACAGTCAAAACTCAATTTTTTGTATAAAAGTCAAATCTTGTTTTTCTATTTTTTTATAACAAGAGACAACATGAGAAAGAAAGGTATGGACATTCAGCATATACAAAGCCATTTACGTCTTACTTAGCGAACAATTGTTCGGGATTGTTTTCGGTAAAAACTCGGCACTATTTCAGGATCACTTCGAGATCAATTTGCGACTGGGTCACTTCGATATTATCGAGTTATCGAGTTTATTTCTGGACCATTGCAGAATCGATGCGGCATTATTTTCCAACAATATTCCTATTCCCAACAATATTCGATAGAAAATATCTGAAAATTGTGACAAGTTTTTAGTTTTTAGGTGTTTTTTGTTTCTGTCTTTCTAAAAATTAAAAACGAAAGCGGTTAAAATTCAAACCAGACATAGCAAGGGATGACTTAACATTTCAAAATAATAAATAATTTCACAAGATACTTACATATATCAATATATTTATTTCTAGCTCAACTTCACCATTAATATTGGTTAAATGGTTCGGAAAACCATTTCAAAAGAGCAACAAATTGATCCACAAGCAATACTGTAATGATCCCGCAGTAGTCCCAAAACTATTGCGAAACTGTTCTGGAAAACAATCCCGAAACTGTTCTGGAATGCCCCCGAAACAGTTGCAAACAAAAATCTTAAATTATCCTGAAATCGTCCTGTAGCTGTCACGAAACAATCTCGAAATTATCCCGAAAAAGTCTCGAAATTATATCGAAGTGGATAGACCCTAAATCATATAAAAATAATCACCCAATACGATACCCTAAAAAATCTTATCAAGTAATAACACTGGCTTGATCCCAAAAAAGTTCCAAAAAGCTTCCGAAGCAATCCCGAAATTACCCAAAAGTGATCCCAATAGCAATCACAAAAAGATCATGAAATAGTCTTGAAAATAGCTCCAAATAGGTGTATTTTACTTTGTTAGACACGAGATATCTTCATATACATATATACAGGCTTTAATTTTGTTTTTATTTTATGTGATAAAGTAGTATTGCTACATGTCTTGTGTGCGCTGAGCTTCCTTCCTCATCGTTTCGGAGTTATCTTTTATCATAAAAAAAATCGAAAAAAACAGTTTTGAGTTTTATTTTTGATTAAAATTAAAGTATATTTTTAATTATTATTTTTGACTTTTACAATAAAAGTCAACTTTTAGCTATAATTTTTGACTTTTATAATAATTGTCAATTTAACTTTTATTTTTTACTTTTATGATAAGTCAAATTTTAACTGTTACTTTTGACTTTTATAATAAAAGTCAACTTTTAACATTTATTTTTTACTTTTATAATAAACGTGACTTTTAAAATAAAATTCAAAAAAATAGAAGTCAAATTTTAACTTTTATTTTTGACTGCTATAATAAAATTCAATTTTAAAAGTTATCTTTTGACTTTTATAATTAAAATGAATTTTTAACTATTATTTTTGACTTTTATAATAATTGTCAATTTAACTTTTATTTTTTACTTTTATAATAAAAGTAAAATTTTAACTTTTACTTTTGACTTTTGTAATAAAACTCAACGTTTAACATTTATTTTTGACTTTTATAATAAAAGCGACTTTTAAAATAAAATTCAAAAAAATAAAAAACAAATTTTAACTTTTATTTTTGACTGCTATATCAAAATTCAATTTTAAAAGTTATCTTTTGACTTTTATAATTAAAATTAATTTTTGATTATTATTTCTGACTTCTACAATAAAAGTCAACTTTTGACTATTCACTTTTCACTTTTATAATAATAGTCAATTAACTTTTATTTTTTAATTTTAAAATCACTTTTTACCTTTTATTTTTGACTTTTATAATAAAAGTGACTTTTAAAATAAAATTCAAAAAAATGAAAGTCAAATTTTAACTTTTATTTTTGACTTTTGTAATAAAATTCAATTTTAAAAGTTACCTTTTGACATTTCTCATAAAAGACAATTTGAACTATTATTTCTGTCTTGTACAATAAAGGTCAACATTTGACTATTATTTTTGACATTTATAATAATAGTCAATTTAGCATCTATTTTCGACTTTTATAATACAAGTCAAATTTGAAGTTTTACTTTTGACTTTAATAGTAAAATTAGTTTTTTAACTGTTATTTTTGGCTTTTATAATAAAAGCCAGTTTTAAAAGCTAATTTTGACTTTTATAATAAAAATTAAAAAAATAAAAGTCATTTCAAATCTATGTTCTTTAACTCACAGGAAGTACTTTTCTGTATTCAATTATCAAATGGAGCAATTCCTTCTGTAAAACTTTTTGATTTGAAAATAACTTTTAAAAACGTTCCCTGGTAAGGAGTATTAGAAAAAAAAATATAGTGTAATAGAAGTCCGATAATAAATACTAACCTGACTGATCCTTCGAAAAAAGAAAAATATTTTCCAGTACCAAAAAAATATTTATCATAACAATCAGTGAGTTTGTTAAACAAAGAGCAAATAGTAAAAGAAAGTAACACAAGATTAGAAAATACTACAAATTCAATATGCAATTGAGCTGTCAGCTGAGATTAATCAAAAAGAAAAATTAAGCAGATAATGCATGTCAACAAATTTTAGCATCAAAACACTTTTGCAGATATAAAAAAAACAAAAACCAATTAACAATTAAACCAGTTGCAGTTGCATGAACAAAATCGTTACGCAAACTGGTTTGCTACCATCTACCAATACAAAAGACTTAAGCAACAAACTTGCAGAGGCCTACGCATTTACAATGAGAGTGTTTAGACATCCAAATAGTGAGAGCTTGAGCAGGATGTTGCATGGCCAACAGCAACAAAGAAGAAAATCTAAAATATAACAACAACGTTGTCGTTGTTGTTGTGTTGTTTACTTACATGGTCATGGCTTACATGTACATACAAAATGTTGCGTAACCTATTTACAAAACATAAACAAACATAAGTGAGCTGGTTTTGGTCGGCATTGAAAAAGTAGAATTAGGTCAATGCTTTGACATAGAAGCTTTCTACTTAATGGATGACGATCATACTATTTGTGCGTATGTATATGCCTCTGTTCGTTCTTATATGCTGTGGAGAAAATGGGTTATTATGACAATTTAATTCGCATATATGGATGTGAAGCCGGAAACAAAAACTTGTTTCATTGAAAATGCGCAGTTACGTTGTATCAAATTTTATGTTGGAAGGCAAAGTGAGAGCTAACAATGTATCAATTGGACCACCGGTAGGTTTAATGTATATAGATTGGATTACATTTAAAAATATTCGAGTAGAGTGTTAGGAAATAAAAACATTTCATTTGATTTGAAAATGTAAATTTAATGAAAGTTATCGACGTGTTATAGGTTTTATCGAAAACGTATTGGTTTGGCTTCGCAAAATTATCGATTAGTTATCGAAATGCTATCGATTTGTTATCGAAAAGTTATCGTTTTTCTCGATAAGAAGCTAATAAGAAGTTGATACCGAAAACAAGCCGATAACATAACAAAACTGGACTATAGTTTTGCTATCAATAGCACATCCTCACAAAAAAAGTTGGATGTGCAGCGGACTAGACAGGCCCATTCGTATGAACTTTGCGTCTCTCTAAACGAATTCGTAATCAAAATTCAAAAGTTAGTCTTGTTTTATTTTAACGTTTTTTTGTGGTAAAAACTCACGTTTTTTGCGGTTAGAAATAAAACAAGAGCGAACTTTTGAATTCTGATGACGGATTCATATTCAGCTCTTCCAAAAAAACCCGAAATTATTTGTTCTGGTACTTGAACTTGAACTTCAAAAGATCCCGACTCATCCGATGCATATTTATTATCGTTAAATGCCGGTAATGCGCAAATCCTGTTGTAAATTTCATTGACACAACCAAAAATTCTTATGTCTAAAAAAGGGGTTTCCAAGAGATTTCACTTACCTTGGCAACGAGTTGAACAGTGGAACAATATGTGCTCAATTATTTCTTTCGCCCCATATAGATTGCAGCCGTGATATTGTGCGTTGCGCTCCAATCTAGTGTCTGCAGTTTGTTTTCAAATTGTGCAGTACCCAGTGAGTGCTGCAGCTTATCTGGTACAAATGCAGCCTGTTTTTAGTTTAGCGTGGCATCTTATTTCAGAGCGGCTGTAATGCTCTTCGCAATTTCGAATCTATTGCCCTCACTCTCTGCCACACGATGTTGTTTTTGTTGTTGTTGCTGTAGCGAGAAAAGCACTCCCCAGATTTTGGGGGCTGTTATCGATTTTGATGATCCTTTGCCAGATGTAGATCCGGTACGTTCTGGTAACAATCGCCTTTAAGTTACAAATCCGACCATCTCGAAAACGACTTAATATGACCAGACTAAACCGTCTAGACCATCCCGCCCCCATCCCCTACTTCCATGAGGAACTTGTGGTCGTTAGAGCCACGGTTGCTAAAGAAATAGGATCCGCTACGGCTAGGTGAGGTTGAAAATTGGGCTGGAGAAGCTGTTAATTGCTACACAGCCCCTTGAATAATTTGTAGGAAAATACGTAAAATCTGCTACCGGTGCAACATTATTAATTAATTGTCTGAAATTTTACCTGTTAGCTGGCCTTCAATGGTCCTCTTGCTTATTCTTTTCAGATATACGCGTATTTTTTAACTTTGTCCATTTTCCGACTTGTCTCCATGCTTCACATTTACCTGCACTCGTCTTGTGCTTCTCGCCCGTACCCAATGCAGTTCTCAAATACGCATTTGGAGTAATTGTGAAATTCCGCATCACACCTGTTGTTCTTTCGAGTTCGCTTAAATCTTTTAACATCCTCAACGTGCGCCTAAGATTTCACATATGCTGAGTTTAAATGAAAATAACTATGAGTTTATTGAGGATAAATCTCCCGTGGTCGAACAAAAAAACGTAACTCGTACTTACGCGCTTTTGTCTTACAATCTATTTTCGGAGAATTTTCAAGGTATTGCCAACGCAACTTACAGCTTCGGGAAACTGCACTGCTGATGAGATGCCAAGGGAAGGCACCAGCTTGCAAAAAATCACCTTTGCTGGCTGGGCGAATCCTTCTCTGAATTCTTGCTGCAATTCCAGTTCACGGTACAAGCTAACGCGAGATGGGCCATGGAACCAACATGTAGGATGTCCAGGAAAGTATGGGCTTAGCTCGACGAACACAGACCGCAGTCGGTCAGGCTTCTAAATCGGTTCTCTATTAGCCCATTACTGGGTATTCTGACAGGTCACAGCCTTATGGGTGGCCATGGTGCTCATATGGGCCTGAAAATAAATGACTACTGCGGCAGCTGAGCATTATGTATGCTATTGTAGCGCCCTGTTGAAGACCAGGTACCGATGTCTACACAGATACTTTTCTTGCAAGCTAGAATCCGCAAATATAAATAACATTCTGCGCTACATTAAGCAAACGCGCTGCCTTAGCTTCATCCGCGTATGAACCATTTTCTACAAAAAGGAAACAAGGGCTTCTTCGTGGTATCACAATGGGTCACAATAGCTTACGTGAGTCTCCGCTTGGGCTGCGGAGGCGACCGCTTTAACACAACATAACCTACTAAAGATGGTACAAAATTATATCTGGTTTGTACTCAGAACGAAGTTGCAGTACATGCCGATTCAATCGTTTCCAATATGTTGGAAAATCAACAAACCAAAATGAATGAGAGAGTTTCAAGTTATAGTATTACAATGTAGTAGCTTTTATCTAAATATTAGGTTTCTGATCAGTATACTTGACAGCTTCACATATGTCCTATCCATGTGGGTTAGGGGCTATCCCTGTCGTAAGAGGCAACTTAAATACCCAAATGATTCAAGCGGTTGCGTAGTGTAACCCCTCCAAGGGGCGCCAGCGCAACTTATAGCTTCTCCAACCTGATTATCAACCTCATCTATCCGTGGCGAGTCCTGTTTCTTTAGCAGCCGAAGCTCTGGCAACCCCAAATTCCACGGGTTCAATGTGGTTATATTAAACCGTTCCCTAGTTCGTCGGGCTTGTACTTTAATGGTGCTTGTTAACGGTACGTGAAGGATCTATATCCGGTAAAGGACCATCAACATTGATATCACTCCCTAAAACCTACGGTGTATGCCTCTATTGCTACAACAACAATAACAACAACCTATATTTTGTAGCGCTCAGTGGATGAGGTAATAAGGTAGCATTCGTACCGTATGGATATCAAATGAAAGCTGTTGATGAGTGCTTTAGTACATGATAATTTTTCGTACCCCGGGGTGACTAGGGTCTCGAGATATAGATGGATCAGGATAACCTTAGGATGTGTTTTTACATTATTAGTATCAAATGGAAGTACTCATTGAAGTACTCATTAACGTACTTCAATATGGGTATCAAAAGAAAGCTGTGCTGATGAGTGGTAATTTTTCCCTGGGTGACGGGCGTCTCGAGATCATCTGTACAACATGTTTTGAATAAATATGCGAATTTTTCGATTTGTGTCGGGCTTCTAAGTTGCAAATTTTTTTCGAAGGAGAGTAAACATAAACACCGAGGTTTGTACACTGTTTATGAGAGATGCTTCAAGACACATACACAAACGTATGTCACATTTCGTTGCTGGCTGAATATTTCCACTGCTTTGTATTTGTTATACAAACGACGCTTATGTTCTGTTAATATGTATGCAGTTCAACTGTGAGCAGTGTTCAGACTTCTATCACTAAAATGGTAGATCTACCACCTTTTTTTCCTGAAATATAATTTCTACCACTTCTACCACACAAGCTTAAAAATAGGTGGTAGATTTTTATAGAAGTTTTCTGAAAAGACCTTATTTTTTCCACAATTATTCGGGAAGAAAATCAATTCAGTTGAGCGGTTTTATAAAACTCAAAATAACGTCTAGCTTAGCTCCGATTACCATATTACCTCTTTTCCTTTAGATTTTAGTACAAAACTGCAACGGTTATTATTCATTATATCAAGATATTTAAAATATAGCCGAAATCTGCCACTTTTTTCTCAAATCAACCATTAGTTTTTGGAAAATCTACTACTAATCAAAATTTTCAAGTCCGAACACTGATAACGATACCGATTTCGAAAACATCTGGAATGGCAAAAGTTCTTAAAGTATGTAAGCTCATCGTATGGGATGAGTGTACTATGGCACACAGGAAATCATTGCAAGCACTTGATAGAACTTTGAAGCCAAACAGTCTTTGGAGGTGCCATGATTTTACTGGCTACAGATTTCAGGCAAACATTACCTGTAATCCCAAAATTCACGCCTGCAGATGAAATCAATGCATGTTTAAAATCATCGTATTTATGGAGACATGTAAACACGCTTACACTTACACGCTTACACAGCAGCTGAATTTTCACAGCCATTACTGAAAATCGGAAATGGCCAAATGTCTGTCGATCCAACAGGAATGATTACATTGCCTAACAATTTCTGCTCTTTTGCACGGTCTAAAGGGGCATTGGTACAGAGTGTATTTCTAAACATAGTTCAACATTACAAAAACTATGATTAGCTAAGCGAAAAAGCAATTTAAGCTGGGAAAATGATATAAATGCAGATATTCTGGATCAAATACCTTGTGACATAGTTGCATATAAGTCAATGGACACTATTAATGATCAAGATGATGTCGCAAATTATCCAACTGAATTCTTAAACTGACTCGATTTGCCAGGCCTGCCAAAAAAATGGAGCACCGATTATTATGCTGCGCAACATTAATGTGCCACGACTTTGCAACGGTACCAGACTCGCTGTGAAGAAACTAATGGGTAACGTTATCCAAGCAACAATTTTGAAAGGGAAGTACAAAGGAGAAGACGTTTTGATACCCAGAATTCCACTGATTCCGACGGATTTACCATTTGATTTCAAACGTTTGCAGTTCCCTATTCGCCTTGCCTTCACTACGACAATTAATAAGGTGCAAAGACAGTTTCTACAAGTGTGCGGTATTAATTTAGAATACCCAATTTTTTCTCATTGACAATTGTATTTAGCTTGCTCACGAGTAGGCAAACCATCGTCATTATTCATTTACGCGAAAGGCGGAAAACCCAAAAACGTTGTCTACCAAAAAGTGTTACAATAAAGTTCGAATGAAATTGTATCAAAGAATATGCTTTATTTCGTATTAATTTTATTCTCTTTCAGCAAATCATTGAATTTGTCGCCTAGCAAAGCGGTCGAGGGTACGCTAGTTTATTTTATAAATAAAATTTCTTCATATTTTGTAAATTATTTAGTTGACTCTGAATTATGCAGTCTGATATAGAACGATGTTTACGCATGTTCTTTTAATAACACTAATCGAGCCACTGGAATATACAGAAATATCTTCTTCTTTAGATCATATCAAGAAATTGGCTCTAATTTGAAGCTTTGCCCACTCTTTAGCTTTTAACTCCATAAATCGTAATCGATAAGCATTACTGCTAAGCTTGATTCCAGCTCAAACTTGTAGGTGATGTAGGTATGATAAAACGATGCGTGTTCGATAAATGCATTATGCACTAATTGCGTATGTAATATTAGCACAGATTTATGGCAGCTCTTATGCAATTACGAGGTTTACGCATGCTACTTTAACTTATTTGTTAACAAGTTGCTCAAAAACCAGAATCGCACTATCATAACAAAAACCATCAAATGGTTAGACGCGGTAGTTAAGTATTGGACAAAGTTAAGAATTCAGGTTGCCTGTCAAAGTGGCTGTCACCTTTTAATGAAACTGGGTTGGCGATTGAAAATATACAAACACAATTTTGTTTACAGATTTACATAGGTTGTATGTATGTATGTAAATATGTAAGAAAGGTTTATTACAAAATGCAGGTTAACAGGTCCATTAGATATGCAACAAAGTATGTAACTGTATTGATTACTCTCAAATTACGATGCCAAATTGCCTTTTCGCGTTATTTGCAAATATATTTTTAGGCCGAAGACTGTATATCAGTTTTGTAGGCGATTGATAGAGCCAGTTGATGCTGGAGAAAATTATGCTAGCTGCGGAGCTTAACCACTCTGGAATAATATTCTATAAAAGCGTGGAATTGCTGGCGTTTGCTGATGACATCATCATCAACCTAAACACCGGTGCCGTAAGTTCTGCTTACCCCATAGTGGAAGAGAAAGCAGTAAAGATGGGTTTGATGGTAAATGAGGACAAACCCAAGTACTCGTTGTCTACAAGCAAAGAGTCGGCGCATTTGCACCTTGGAAACCACCACCAGCCATAATTTCAGGAGCCAGCATCAACACAAACAACATCATCCGCTGTGAAATCCAGCGAGAAATCCCTTATGTCAATAAATGCTACTTTGGAATAGATAGGCAATTGAAAAGTAAAGTATTCTATCGGCAAACGAAAATCATGCTCTACAAGACACTTACAACTCACAAGTCACTGTATGGTGCAGGAGCATGGAGCATGTCAACGTCAGATGAAGCGGCTCCGGGAGTGTTCGAGAGAAAAGTTCTTCGTAGGATTTATGGACCTCTACGCGTTGGCTACGGCGCTTACCGAAGAAGATTTAGTGATGAGCTGTACGAGCTTTACGCAGACATCAACATAGTCCAGCGCATTAAAACGCAGCCGCTACGCTGGCTAGGCCATATTGTGTGAATGAAAGATGATGCTCCGGCTAAGAAAGTTTTTTTTTTATCGAAACCGGCATATGGAAGCACAGGAAGCGGGCGGCCCTCACTCCGCTGGAAGGACCAGGTGGAAAACGATTTAAACTCCCTTGGTGTAACCCATTGGCGCCAGTTAACCCCGCAAAGTAGCGATTGGCGCGCCTTGTTGGACGGGCATAGCAGTTTAAATGGTTAAGCGCCAATTAAGTAATTAATATAGAGCCGGTAGAGTGTTATCTGACCTCGCCGTAGTCCATAATAGAAATATTAATACATCACGTCCGACTTTTGACTGTACAAGTGCTTCCTAACGTCAGCAAGAGCAGATTACATTGGCGCGTACCTTGATCACAGTCGTGTACTTATACCATCTATGGCCCTTACAAAAAAGTTGGTGATTACTGTAAAAAATTTGTTGAGTAGTTGCCGGGGGCTCCAAAAATAACTCACTTTTACTTAATTCCAAAGAAATCAGCTGTTTAACGAGTTGTCAAGTCATGCAGCGTTCCATAAAAAGTATCTACCGCTCACTACTTTTTGGTTGTTATGACATGCGAGGGTAACCAGCTCTGACTTCTTTTCATCTATCGCCACGGAAAAATAGTCAGCTCCTTTTTTTTCAACCAACTTATAGTTAAGTGGAAGTTAGTTTCGCTTCCGGCAGGGCTGATCCCAGAAGTTATCTACAGCGCTCCTTCACAGTGAGATTCCGCCACCGACAGTGCTTTGATGATTTCAAGTCTCCACTAAGTGAAATATTCACAAAGTTTCTGATCATGGCTTTGTTCGCTGCAGTAAGGAGTTCAATAACAGGTTGCTGATTAAGAAACTAGTTTTTAGAACCCATCGGAAAGGGTAACCGTCTAATTTCCAAAAACTCTCACGTTCCTCGGCATATAGAGCAAAGCAAACATGTTTTATTTACAATTAACGGTCCTAAAAATGGCAGAGGGTTGGCTACCATTATACTGGTTAAAATTAGATTAGATGCTATTAGAGATATTAGAGATCTATTTTTTTTTTTTTTGTTTACTTTTCCTTTACAGGAGCAGTGGATTCTGTGCGGCTTTTCCCCAAAAATGACCCACCCCTGAGTACGTTTTTTGAATTTAAGTAGAAGATTTTAGGAGCCAATCGGTTCAAACCTATACCCAAGCTGCTAAGAATCCTAGGTAGAGAAGAAATTCAAATCGATGGTCAGCTTTTTCATTTCTATCATTATAAGTAAGGTGAAATTTTCTAGCAGCTGATTCTCCCAAAGAGTATGTTGTGGAGTTGGGGATATATGTCATCTCCGACTGCTTTTTAAAAGGCATATCTAATTCTATAAGTGGCTTTTGTATACCACACATCCACGCACAATAGTTACTGGGCACGACTGCGGATCGGGACATTCCACACATGCCCTCGGAGACGTGTTTGCCCTGATTGAATTTGGGGCACATTTTTCCAACTGGATACTTCCTAATTAGTCTTTAGCACTCAGAAACCTGAGTTGTATTGTGCAGAGCTCTGTACATTGATAAGAGAGTGCAGAGTCGAGTCCTTTTCCTCCTCATCTTGAGAGCTTCTGCAGAGGGAGCTTGTTGGTTGGTTTTGGGGAGTGTTAACTGTACTGATGGTGTATATTGGAACGATTTTTCGTCATCCGTTGTCAAATTTGGTTTCGAGACAAACCGGTTTCGACCTATCATCAGTGTCGATTTTTGTTCGGATCTTTTGTTGTCGTTTGTCTTGTATTTATAGTTCGTAGGTACATAAGCAGGTATTGCCCAATTGATGCTTGTGTATATTTATGTGTCTGTGCTGTGTGTTCATTCATAACCGAGGGTGGCTTTTACTGATCGATTTGTGTGGCTGACTGAGACAGGTAAAAATCAGTACTTAATGTACTGATGGTCTTTTGCCAGACACAGGTTCGGTGAGTTCCGGCAAGTAGAACTATTAAGGAACCAGCCCAACCATAACGGGAACAGTTTGATATGATCACGTTGAACCTTCTAGGCCATCCCATCCCCTCCCCTTGAAGAGCTTGTGGACGCCATGGTTTCTCTTGGGAAATATGTGTATCATACATTCATATTTGTAAAAGGATTATCTGCGTAGGTGAGGTTCAAAATTGGTTTGGGAAAACTGTGAAGCTATAAAGCTTTGTAAGCTCTTAATGACCCCTTGAGACCTGTAGTTTGCTGGTATATATCATTTTGTTGGTCGGCATCATTCTTTTTATTCAAACAAGGTCAATAGTGCCTGAGACGTCACACTCATCTCAGTTTCTTGCCATGACATCTTATAACTTGCCTGTGTTCAGTCGGCAGCGTAATCGCTGCACAATTTCCTAAGGGGTGCCCTGGCAGTCTTTTTACAACGAGGTAGCCTTCAACCGAACTGCGTGCCTAATACATGTAAGTCTTGCGCTATTTCCGGAGCCTACAAAATATTGCCATTGTGCGATAATTTTAACTATCAACAAAAATCTATAAAACGTTAAACGTTTTAGAATAAAACTGTTTAAGCTCGAGTGCTTTAATGACTCCTTTAGGAAAATTTGCGATTAAGCTAACCATATTTAAAGCACTTTTGCAGATTTGGGGCAATTGAGAATACTTTGCACTTAATAAAAGCAATAACAATAGCAACATCAAAGCATTTTAAAAATTGAAAAAAAAAATCTGTTTCAGCGTCTATCGAGGTTGGTTAGCATATGTGTGTCAAGCATTAGACAAGGCTTCAAGAGGTTAAATGATACCTAAAGGGACAATTTGGGTAATATGTAGTACGCAAAATCTGTACAAGTAGGGCTATTTACTTTAAAAAAATGAAAAAACCAAAAATAAACAAGTAAAGGTGTCTAAGTTCGGGTGTAACCGAACATTATATACTCAGCGTGAGGTTCAATTGTACAATTCATTTCAGATAAATTACTTTTCTACATAACACGTGGCACCGCCCGTTTAAAAAAAAACTTGATAAGTGAAATATCATTGATTCAAAACTATTTTGCGCTAAGATATACTATTTTCGTCTACGACCCTTTTAAAAATCTTTTATATAAAAGTGGGCGTGGTCTTTAACCGATCTCGTAAATTTTTTCTAGAAATATTTCCTGCTATAGGGAAAATTTGTGTACCAAATTTTATTACGATCCGTTAATTTTTCTTCGAGTTATGGCTCTCGAAACATAGAAAATTGCTTAGTCATAAAAGGGGCGGTGCCACGCCCATTTTTTAAAATTTGAAGTTTTTCCTATTTATTTTTACAAATACACTTGGGGAATGAAATACCATTGATATAAAGCTCTTTTTTGCAAATATATAGCTTATTTTTTCGTCCACGACCCTTTTAGAAACCTTTTATATAAAAGTGGGCTTGGTCCTTAACCAATTTCGTAAATTTTTCTTCAAAGCATTCCTTATAGTAAAGGCAACCTCTCTGCCGAATTTTGTTACGATGGGTTTAACGATTTTTGATTTATGATTAATAAAATTGTAAAATTGATTTTATCACAAGTGGGCGGTGGCCCGCCCATTTTAAAAAATGTTTCCAATGAATGAGTCTCAATATCAGTCCACACGTCAAATTTCAACATTCTAGGTGTATTATTTACTAAATAATCAGGTTTTATGTGTTTTCCAAAATGTTATATATATAAAAAGTGGGCGTGGTTATCATCCGATTTCGCTCATTTTCATTTCCAATCTATTCTGGGTCCAGATAAGCTCTAAGTACCAAATTGGTGAATATATCTCAATATTTACTCAAGTTATCGTGTTAACGGCAGACGAACGGCTCAATAAATTTTTTTTCGATACTGATGATTTTGATATATGGAAGTCTATATCTATCTCGATTCCTGTATACCTGTACAACAAACCGTTACCCAATCTAAGTTAATATACTCTGTGTGCAAAGCACTCTGAGTATAAAAAGAAAAAAAAAAAAACAAGTAAGGCTAAGTTCGGGTGTAACCGAACATTACATACTCAGTTGAGAGCTACGGAGACAAAATAAGGGAAAATCACCATGTAGGAAAATGAACCTAGGGTAACCCTGGAATGTGTTTGTATGTTATGTATATCAAATGGAAGGTATTAAAGAGTATTTTAACAGGGAGTGGGCCTTAGCTCTATATATGGACGCCTTTTCGAGATATCGCCTTAAAGGTGGACCAGGGCTAACTCTAGAATTTGTTTGTACGATATGGGTATCAAATGAAAGGTGTTAATGAGTATTTTAAAAGGGGTGGGACTTAGTTCTATAGGTGGACGCCTTTTCCAAATATCGCCATAAAGGTGAACCAGGGGTGACTCTAGAACGTGTTTGTACAATATGGGTATCAAACGAAAGGTGTTAATGAGTTTTTTAAAAGGGTGTAGGCCTAAGTTCTATAGGTAGGCCTTTTCGAGATATCGCCATAAAGGTGGACCAGCGTGACCCTAGAATTTGTTTGTACGATATGGGTATCAAATTAAAGGTATTAATGAGGGTTTTAAAAGGGAGTGGTGGTAGTTGTATATGTGAAAGCGTTTTGGAGATATCGAACAAAATGTGGACCAGGGTGACCCAGACCATCATCTGTCGGATACCGCTAATTTATTTGCATATGTAATACCACGAACAGTATACCTGCCAAGATTCCAAGGGCTTTTGATTTCGCCCTGCAGAACTTTTTCATTTTATTCTATTTATTATGGTTGGTGACCTACCCATTTTACAAAGTTTTTCTCTAAAGTTATATTTTGCGTCAATAAAACAATCCAATTACCACGTTTCATCCCTTTTTTCGTATTTGGTATAGAATTATGGCATTTTTTTCATTTTTCGTTATTTTCGATATCGAAAAAGTGGGCGTGGTCATAGTTTATTATTATTATTATTATTAATTACGTGAACTGAGTTTAGTAAAGATATATCGATTTTTGCTCAAGTTATCGTGTTAACGGCCGAGCGGAAGGACAGACGGCCGACTATGTACAAAAACTGGGCGTGGTTTCAGCCGATTTCGCCCTTTTTCACAGAAAACAGTTATCGTCCTAGAGTCTGAGCCACTACCAAATTTCACAAGGATTGGTAAAGTTTTGTTCGACTTATGGCATTAAAAGTATCCTAGACAAATTAAATGAAAAAGGGCGGAGCCACGCCCATTTTGAAATTTTCTTTTATTTTTGTATTTTGTTGCACCATATCATTGCTGGAGTTGAATGTTGACATAAGTTACCTATATACTGTAAAGTTATAATTTTTTTTTTTAAATTTGACTTTAAAAAAATTTTTTTTTAAGTGGGCGTGGTCGGTCTCCGATTTTGCTAATTTTTATTAAGCATACATATAGTAATAGGAGTAACGTACATGCCAAATTTCATCATGATATCTTCAACGACTGCCAAATTACAGCTTGCAAAACCTCTAAATTACCTTTTTTTAAAAGTGGGCGGTGCCACGCCTATTGTACACAATTTTACTAATTTTATATTTTGCGTTATAAGCTCAACTCACCTACCAAGTTTCATCGCTTTTCCGTCTTTGGTAATGAATTATCGCACTTTTTCGATTTTTCGAAATTTTCGATATCGAAAAAGTGGGCGTGGTTATAGTCCGATATAATTCATTTTAAATAGCGATCTGAGATGAGTGCCCAGAAACCAACATACCAAATTTCATCAAGATACCTCAAAATTTACTCAAGTTATCGTGTTAACGGACGGACGGACGGACGGGCATGATTTTGATATATGGAAGTCTATATCTATCTCGATTCCTTTATACCTGTACATTGTACAGTGTACAACCAACCGTTATCCAATTAAAGTTAATATACTCTGTGAGCTCTGCTCAACTGAGTATAAAACAAGTAAGGAAGGCTAAGTTCGGGTGTAACCGAACATAACATACTCAGTTGAGAGCTATGGAGACAAAATAAGGAAAATCAATCTGGGGTAACCCTGGAATGTGGTTGTATAACATGTGTATCAAATGAAAGGTATTAAAGAGTATTTTAAGAGAGAATAGGCCATAGTTCTATGGATGAACGCCATTTAGGGATATCGCCATAAAGGTAGACCAGGGCTGACTCTAGAATTTGTTTGTACGATATGGGTATCAAATGAAAGGTGTTACTGAGCATTTTAAGAGGGATGGGCCTTAGGTCTATCGGTGGACGCCTTTTCGAGATGTCCCCATTAAGGTGGACCAGGGGTGATTCTATAATGTGTTTGTACGATATGGGTATCAAATGAAAGCTGTTAATGAGTATTTTGAAAAGGAGTGATCCTTAGTTCAATAGGTGGACGCCGTTTCGAGATATCGTCATAAAGGTGGACCAGGGGTGTCTCTAGAATGTGTTTGTACGATATGGGAATCAAATGAAAGGTGTTACTGAGCATTTTAAGAGGGAGTGGGCATTAGGTCTATAGGTGGACGCCTTTTCGAGATATCGCCATTAGGGTGGGCCAGGGGTGACTCTAGAATGTTTGTACGGTATGGGTATCAAACGAAAGGTGTTACTGAGCATTTTAAGAGGGAGTGGGCATGAGGTCTATAGGTGGACGCCTTTTCGAGATAACGTCATTAGGGTGGGCCAGGGTGACTCTAGAATGTGTTTGTACGATATGGGTATCAAATGAAAGGTGGTAATGAGTATTTTAAAAGGGAGTAGTCCTTAGTTCTATAGGTGGACGCCTTTTCGAGATATCGCCATTAGGGTGGGCCAGGGGTGACTCTAGAATGTTTGTACGATATGGGTATCAAACGAAAGGTGTTACTGAGCATTTTAAGAGGGAGTGGGCATTAGGTCTATAGGTGGACGCCTTTTCGAGATATCGCCATTAGGGTGGGCCAGGGTGACTCTAGAATGTGTTTGTACGATATGGGTATCAAATGAAAGGTTGTAATGAGTATTTTAAAAGGGAGTAATCCTTAGTTCTATAGGTGGACGGCTTTTCGAGATGTCGCCATAAAGCTGGACCAAGGGTGACTCTAGAATGTTTGTACGGTATGGGTATCAAACGAAAGGTGTTACTGAGCATTTTAAGAGGGAGTGGGCATTAGGTCTATAGGTGGACGCCTTTTCGAGATATCGCCATTAGGGTGGGCCAGGGTGACTCTAGAATGTGTTTGTACGATATGGGTATCAAATGAAAGGTGGTAATGAGTATTTTAAAAGGGAGTAGTCCTTAGTTCTATAGGTGGACGCCTTTTCGAGATATCGCCATTAGGGTGGGCCAGGTGTGACTCTAGAATGTTTGTACGATATGGGTATCAAACGAAAGGTGTTACTGAGCATTTTAAGAGGGAGTGGGCATTAGGTCTATAGGTGGACGCCTTTTCGAGATATCGCCATTAGGGTGGGACAGGGGTGACTCTAGAATGTTTGTACGATATGGGTATCAAACGAAAGGTGTTACTGAGCATTTTAAGAGGGAGTGTACATTAGGTCTATAGGTGGACGCCTTTTCGAGATATCGCCATTAGGGTGGGCCAGGGGTGACTCTAGAATGTTTGTAGGATATGGGTATCAAACGAAAGGTGTTACTGAGCATTTTAAGAGGGAGTGGACATTAGGTCTATAGGTGGACGCCTTTTCGAGATATCGCCATTAGGGTGGGCCAGGGTGACTCTAGAATGTGTTTGTACGATATGGGTATCAAATGAAAGGTGGTAATGAGTATTTTAAAAGGGAGTAATCCTTAGTTCTATAGGTGGATGCCTTTTCGAAATATCGCCATTAGGGTGGGCCAGGTGTGACTCTAGAATGTTTGTACGATATGGGTATCAAACGAAAGCTGTTACTGAGCATTTTAAGAGGGAGTGGGCATTAGGTGTATAGGTGGACGCCTTTTCGAGATATTGCCATTAGGGTGGGCCAGGGGTGACTCTAGAATGTTTGTACGATATGGGTATCAAACGAAAGGTGTTACTGAGCATTTTAAGAGGGAGTGGACACTAGGTCTATAGGTGGACGCCTTTTCGAGATATCGTCATTAGGGTGGGCCAGGGGTTACTCTAGAATGTTTGTACGATATGGGTATCAAACGAAAGGTGTTACTAGCATTTTAAGAGAGAGGGGGCATTAGTTCTATAGGTGGACGCCTTTTCGAGATATCGCCATTAGGGTGGGACAGGGGTGACTCTGGTATGTTTTTGTACGATATGGATATCAAATTAAAGGTATTAATGAGGGTTTTAAAAGCGAGTGGCCCTTAGATGTATATGTGAAGGCGTTCTCGTGATATCCACCAAAATGTGGACCAGGTGATCCAGAAAATCATCTGTCGGGTACTGCTAATTTATTTATATATGCAATACCACTAACAGTATTCCTGCCAAGATTCCAAGGGCTGTTGATTTCGCCTTGTAGAACTTTTTCATTTTCTTCTACTTAATATGGTAGGTGTCACACCCATTTTACAAAGATTTTTCCAAAGTTATATTTTGCGTCAACAAACCAATCCAGTTACCATTTTTCATCCCTTTTTTCGTATTTGGTATAGAATTATGGCATTTTTTTCATTTTTCGTAATTTTCGATATCGATAAAGTGGGCGTGGTTATGGCCAGATTTCGCCCATTTTTTATACTAAGAAAAAGTGAGCTCAGGTAAGTACGTGGGCTAAGTTTAGTAAAGATATATCGGATTTTGCTCAAGTTATTGTGTTAATGGCCGAGCGGAAGGACAGACGGTGGACTGTGTATAAAAACTGGGCGTGGCTTCCACCGATTTCGCCCATTTTCACAGAGAACAGTTACCGTCATAGAATCTATGCTCCTACCAAATTTGAGAAGGATTGGTAAATTTTTGTTCGACTTATGGCAATAAAAGTATTCTAGACAAACTAAATGAAAATGGGCGGAGCCACGCCCATTTTGAAATTTTCTTTTATTTTTGTATTTTGTTGCATCATATGATTACTGGGGTTGAATTTTGACTTAATTTACTTATATACAGTAAAGATATTAAATTTTTTGTTAAAATTTGAATTTAAAAAAATTTTTTTTTAAAAAGCGGGAGTGTTCTTAATCCAATTTTGCTAATTTTTATTTAGCACATATAGAGTAATAGTAGTAACGTTCCTGCCAAATTTCATCATGATATCTTCAACGACTGCCAAATTACAGCTTGCAAAACTTTTAAATTACCTTCTTGTAAAAGTGGGCGGGGCCACGCCCATTGTCCAAAATCTTACTAATTTTCTATTCTGCGTCATAACGTCAACCCATCTACCAAGTTTCGTCGCTGAGTTATCGCACTTTTTCGGTTTTTCGAAATTTTCGATATCGAAAAAGTGGGCGTGGTTATAGTCCGATATCGTTCATTTTAAATAGCGATCTGAGATGAGTGCTCAGGAACCTACATACCAAATTTCATCAAGATACCTCAAAATTTACTCAAGTTATCGTGTTAACGGACGGACGGACGGACGGACGGACGGACGGACGGATATGGCTCAATCAAATTTTTTTTCGATCCTGATTATTTTGATATATGGAAGTCTATATCTATCTCGATTCCTTTATATATGTACAACCAACCGTTATCCAATTAAAGTTAATATACTCTGTGAGCTCTGCTCAACTGAGTATAAAAATACGAATCTCATAACAACTCTTGACTACAAACAGCTAAGCGACTATGTCAGCTCCGGTAGCCGTCAAGCTTTACAGTGCAAATCACATATATTTACATACATATCAACGTAGTAAGTGGCAGTCAGCGATTACGAAATTGATAGAACAATGGACGGGGAAAGTGTTAATGAAAACAGATAGACAAATTAGCTTAATGGTTAAGTGTGGAGAAGAGGCGGGTCATAGCATTAAACAGCTGTTAATGAAAAGAACAATGTAAGAAATACTGTAAAAAATTCAGTTACACATACAAATGCATATGCCCACTTATATGTAGGTTTATAAAAAACAAAGAAAAAATTTGCAAGTAGCAAAAATTAACAACACAGCCGTCAAGCTTGGCTTTGAATTTCAATTGCTAGCCATTGTGTCTCGGCATGTAATTAGAAGATATGAAAATTGTTTATAATTTGAATGAGCAAAAGAAGACAAAGTAAGATAGCCGCACTTTGAACAATCAGTCAGTATTGGTGTCGATATTAATGGGCCTTTTAAAAAGGCGGTCAAAGTCTTTATATTGCCCAAGAACAGTAAACAGTGGTATCGAATTTGATAGTAATGCACAAAACCAAATTTGCAAAAAAATTGAAGAAGATAAAATGAGGAACAAAAAATACTCAAAACGAAGTAAATACTGCGAGGCGAGAAAAAATATTTAAAATAAAGGCAATAATGTTAAGGTGGTACCGCTTAGGGCTTGTGCCATGCATATCTCAGCCTACGTAGAAGTGCAAGCAGTAGTTGGAGAAGGCAGTATTTATCTGTGCCTCTAGAATAGAAGTCTCAAATCAAAAATCACAACATGCAGGAGCAGGCAATGTCGACAGGTCCTCGAAAACATTGAACAAAGAGGCAAGAAGAAGGCATGGATGAGAATATGAAGATTTTTGAGAGGGAGCTGCTCAATTATGCTGGGGTCCTAAATACAAATCTTCAGTGCAATAAGTTGGCGTCGGGAGAATACCTCCTAAATCTAGAGAAGAGTTTCTTTAACGACGAACTGACCTAGAAGCCAAGGCTCTTATCCCGGGGTAAAGTTTCTGGACTCAACATTTGCGTATACGGAGTCTACTACGCGAAATGGGGTGGCAAGTTGAGAGTTGCAGACAGGGTATAGAACATGAGGACCTGTGATAGTAGCAATGTAGAAGTAGTTGCAAGTTATTTATAAATAGGTAACAGGAATTGAACGAATGGTCTTTGATAGCCCATCATTCTGTGACCAAGCATATATAAGCCTCAGCAACCCGCAGAAGCTTGTTTAACGACCAAACTGAAAACCCCATCCTCTTGGCTAATACTAGAAAAACTTTCTAGGACATATGCCACTTCTGCTTCTAGATTTGACAGCTGTATCACTCCTTATAGCTGAAGTCTTAGCTTGGTAAGCGCAGGGCACGAGAACAAAATGTGCTCGATCGTTTCCTCCTGTTAACACTTGCCAATCCTAAATCAAAGGCATGTTACGCCAGAAGGCAGTGCCCAGTCAGAGTATCCGTCATAAGTATATAATCCGCTCTTTTCAATAATAGGAGTATGGTTATAAGACCTACACATGAATACCCAGAAACATGGGCATCGCAACAGATTTCTGATTGATGAGGCTACACCTCCCAGGGGCTTAAGGGGTAATCTCCGTAAGCATTATGAAGAAATACGGCACTTGAGAACACAGCCGTATGAAGCAAAAAAGCACAAGCAGGTCCTCAGTGATATCCACAAACAGGCGTTGGACCTCTATGTCGGGAATTGCCCGGCGAAACCAGTACTTAAAGAAACATACCCAGAACTAGCAGATGATGAACGCACCCTCCCTAGAAAAACGCGTGTCACTCCAGCTCACCTTCGATCTGGGTACTGTAACAGGTTGAACTCTTACCTATCCAGAATCAATCCCGACATACAAAATATATGTATGTCCTGCTTGCAATGTATCCCCACATGACAACACCCATCTCTCCAAATGTAATGTGGAACCAACGACTCTAACACCCCTCCCATTATGGTTCAACCCTGTTGAAACTGCAAGTTTCCTTGGACTCCCGTTAGACGACATTGATAACAATTTTTTGATTGGTCGCGAAGCATTGGATGGGGCGAAGCACTGCTACAATAACAACAACAACAACCTACACATGAAATTCGTCACCTTACAACCCCGCGCTTTGGTCCACGCCTTTTCCGCTTGGTCGATCATGTGCAACTCTCGCCTTCTCTTAATCTCGCACAATCTAATTGAGACGTCAACGGGGCAAGCTTCGAGGATGCGCTCCGTTTGATTAGTTCATCCGCTGTTTGATTCCCATCCCTCTATCCCGATTCTATCCAGGGGTTGCTTGCACCCCATTAGAAGCAGTTTATACTATTTTCTTCCAATGCTTCTACTGCTTAGTTACTGTGTACACCTGAAAACCGTTAAAGTGATCTGGCAGCTTTTAGGGTCCTCTTATTTCTGGATCAGTACAGTATACCACAGACTCTGCTCCTTTCACTACTTTGGAATCACCGGGAGTTACAAACGCTTTCAGAGAGTAAACCTTGTGCAACTTAAGACGGTAGCCACGGTAAAAGAGATGGAGGAATCCAACAAAATCGCAACCGAGACGTTAGTAAATTCGTACAATCAAGCATAGAGGACTAGTCTGAGGAGATCTAGGTAAATATCAAATCCGGCTTTGTGGAGCAAAGTGATGGAGACTGTTGGGCAACTTTAGGCGGTTACCACTCTTAAAGAAGCAGCGGAATCCAACATCATAAAAACCGAGACGTTAGCAATTCATAAAACAAATCCTGTCCTCTAACGAAATCCTTGAGAATAGTAATACCGCCTCAGTTGGTCGAATATAGGGAAACTCGCGGAACTGCTTCCGGGATAGGGCTATTTTTAATAAAACGGGGGACCGTCAGCATAGCAAAGAGATCTCTATGGAAAAACTTCTATGAGAACAAAACATACTCTAGTGAAACAGGAAAATTGTGTGAAGTCAAATTAAGGGCCGAAATAGCTGCACTCATATTGAAAGAATATTGGACCTGAAAAGTTCCTTAAGGTCTTATCTACGGGCAGGTTCCCTAGGAAGATGATGCCGATGATACACATTCCGATCTTAGTCACAGGGTTGGTGACTAATGCCAAACTCAGTGAGTGATATACTTTGTTTAGGAATAAGTCACCGGCCCACATGGCATATTCCCCGCTATGTTGTAAATGTCGAAGGAAACGATCTTGGAATCGCTCTAGATAATTTTTGATGTATTCGAAAGAAAGAAAAGGACGGTAATTTCAATTCTAAAGACTACAGTCCGATTGACCTAACATCTTTCTTCTAAAGTCAAACAAGGCAAAAAACTGGTTTCTTCAGCGCAGCTTGCGTGCACCGCGATCTGTAGACTATGCACGGTCTTTAGGTTGGGGAGTCTATAAATGGCTCCGTATAAACCCTTGAATCCCCCTTCGGTGCCTTAGTAGACTTTCAACAATGTCTCGAAATGGGCGATAATGGATGGTCTCAATTTCATTGAAGTGCATCCCATGTTGTCAATCTGGATGGGCTGCATGTTGAGTTGCAAGCAGAGTAATTAAAAAAGCTTAGCTTAATGAAGCCAAGATATCAATGAACAGCGGCACGCCCTAAGACAGGCTACTATCACACTCTGCCGTGGGCATTGGCCAACAATCGGTTCGACGAGGGACGCGTTAGCTCTGATTGATCTGGCGCTTTGGGATATACATACATACCTTGGCATGTTCGCAATTAACAGTGGCCACCGTGGTGTGGTGGTGGCGTGCTGCGGGTACAGGCTCCGTGCAAAGCAACATTAAAAGTTGGGAAACAGTTTTTTCAATTAGAAAAAAATGAGATTTTAAGCGGGCTCGCCCTTCGGAATTTGTTTGGTGAATAAAAAAAAATGTACGACGTGATAACTTCCGAAGAAATTTTAGGCCGAGCTTCTCTTGGCGAATACATCCGAGTGCCATGAAAAGCTTCTCAGTGAATATGTATTTGCCTTGCAGATTTCGTTCGTATTCGGCATAATACCGGAGGCCCCGTCACGCCAATTTATAGAGAAAAAGAAGGATAACGGCGCAAATTGAAAGATCGAGCATAATCTCTTCGGAGGTAAATGGCGCTTTGTTCTAGAGATAGGTCTATTACTGTGTAACTTTCATCTCCGATGATTTTCACGGGGTTCGCAACCTGGGCAAAGCAACATCAAAATTTTAGAAATAAGGTTTTTAAATTAGGAGAAAATTTTTCTAAGCGGGGTCGCCCCTCGGCAGTGTTTGGCAAGCGCTCCGGGTGTATTTCTGCCATGAAAAGCTCTCAGTGAAAACTCATCTGCCTTGCAGATGCCGTTCGGAGTCGGCATAAAACATGTAGGTCCCGTCCGGCCAATTTGTAGGGAAAATCAAGAGGAGCACGACGCAAATTGGAAGAGAAGCTCGGCCTTAGATCTCTTCGGAGGTTATCGCGCCTTACATCTTTTTTATATCTATTTTTAACTCTTCTTTCACACTGATTCTCTTTAATAAATTTGTTTTTCTTAATTTCAGTTTCATCACATTTTGCACCTCTAAATAATGGGCAACACACTAACGCACGCCGTCAGTCGCGGCTCAAATCCATTTAGTCACAGCAACAATAATACCGCAAAACGTGCCTCAACAACACCCAGAAAGTCACGCTATCATTCAACAATACTTGGCATACCCAATGGCGATGAAGGCAGCGGTGTGCCACCACAAAAATCCAAAACTTTGCCTGCGCGCTATACACGGCGACGTAGCGATGACATTCACGGTCATCATAGGCGCAGTAAAACACCACCACCGACAGCGCCACCGAATGGTGAAACATCGCGCATGCTCTTTCTACTTTACCTGATACATCGCACATGGAATGTGGTTGTAGAAACCATGGATACACGCAGTAAAAGGTAATGCAAATTTTATTTGAATTCTGTTAAACTTTCAATTTTTATTTCTTAGATCACCACGCAGTCCTGCTGCTGCATCTGAAAAGCGCAATACAATGAGTACCAATTTTACACAGCGTGAGCACAGTTGTTCGAATAGTGATGGTGATTGTTCAATTAATATTACAGATTTGGATGAGGCTGAGATAGCTTCATCCTTTTGTTGTTCGCATTATACTTGCGGCAGTTGTAGCTATTGTTATGATACACATCAGAATGTTTATAATTCAATTGATGGTGCAGAGGATTGCTCGTTGGATTCGATTTGCGGTAGGAGCTTATCGAAATGTGACAGGTGAGTGGTGTAAATATTGGCATGTTTTAGAGCTTCTAAGTCTTAAAGGGTTACACCAAGGAACTTTGGAAGTCAATCCCGTTGGAACTTTTGTTAAAAGAAAGTCGTTCGATATCAGTGGCTTTGTTCCTGTATTGAAAGGCCCATATAATGTTGCACATTTTCATTGATGCATACTAACTCAGTGAGCTATGGCTGTTTGTGCAACTCCATAATATTCAAAACAACAAAAAATTTAGACCACGCAGGTGTTTATGCTTATCATATCACAAAAATCGATGTCATAAAGTAGAGATGTTTGTTTCTCCGCCAGGGCCAAAGAAATTCACCAAATGCTTTCAGAAAGGCAAACTGACGCGACAGTAGGTAAACTTTTAGGATGTTAAGGCCTCTGAGCACTTTTAGTAGTATTAGGATCAGGTTAGGAATGCAGGGGCGTATTATGGAGAGTAACTAGATGACAGAACTACTGATACGTCTCATATCTATAGGACCTTTGGAGGACAACATGTGGCCTTCGAAACGACTGTTTGACAAGAGGGGTGAGTATTGGCGGATTAAATAGACGAAACGACGGTCTGCACAATAAACGGTGATGCCCCACGCGTATGGTAGGAAGCTGTCACAGTTCGCCGGATATATCAATCGTGAGCGCAGGACTCGTAAACTGCGTCAAGTGGCAGGCGATGGTAACATTGGCATCCGACCACCTCTGCCTATACTTATTTCGCTCGAGCGTACCGCCGACTTCATTGTCACAGCAAAACGCACTTTCATAAACTTTAAAAAAGGAAAGTGGGACGAATACAAATCCTTTACAGACAACCGCTTTGCTCCCTCCCCATTCCGACTGATGCTCGCCAAGGGGAGCGTGCTTTCTGCAAGGTCATTGAATCCACCTCGGCTCGCTTCATTCCCGCCGGTAGAATTCCCGAAATTTGGCCTCACTTTCCGGCGGAGGCCGCAAATTTAGCGAGAGATCGTGACCTTATAAGACAGCTCGGTCCCGGCGACCCCCAAATAAGGGATATAAACGAACGCATCAGATTGCTTTTGGATGAACACAAGCGGGCGAAAGGGGAGGAGCACCTAAGCGCTTGTAACCTCTCTGCCGGTGTAGGTAAACTTTGGTCCACCATAAAGCCCCTATCGGAACCGTCTAAGCACAATGACAAAATTTCCATCGCCTTTGGCGATAAAGTGCTGTCGGATGCGAAAAAATGTGCGAGCGCTTTCTGCCGACAATATATTATGTATTCTACGGTCGACAAAGATAGACGGAGGGCCAACAGACATGCACATAAACATAAATTCAGCGCGTCGCCAATTACTATCATCGCCAAAGAGGTTGAGGATGCCATCGGTCATGCTAAACCATCCAAAGCAGTGGGCCCAGACGGCATAGCCATGCCGATGCTTAAAAGCCTAGGGAAAGAGGGTTTCAAATATTTAGCACATGTCTTCAACCTGTCTGTTTCCACCTTTGTCATTCTCGAAAAATGGAAAATGGCCAAGGTGGTTCCGCTACTAAAGCCTGGGAAAGCAGCTAACATAGGAGAGTCATATCGCCCGATATCTCTCCTATCGCCGGTAGCTAAGACGCTTGAAACCATTTTACTGCCCTATTTCAAGGCAAATTTGCTACTAGCCTCTCATCAGCATGGCTTTAGAAAATTACACAGCACTACCACCACGCTAAATACCATTAGCACCCAGATAAATTGCGGTTTAAATCAACGGTTGAATAAATAACTCTAATATTCAATAATGCAAAATGGGTTTTATTGACTACTTTGAAAGTACTTCACAATACCACTGATACTTCACAACCAATAGCTTGCTTAAATCAAACTGAATTCGGACTACTCAGCTGCTGCTGCTTTTATACTGTTCACCATAGAACAGTACTCGTTGCGCTAGACATATCAAAAGCTTTTGATACGGTCAACCATGGCACGTTACTGCAAGACTTGGAAGGGTCCCCCATGTTTTAAAAGGTGGACCGCAAATTATCTGGGTGGTCAAAGCCAAGAAGAATTAAACAAGGGGTGCCACAGGGTGGTATTCTATCCCCACTTTTGTTTAATTTCTATATATCAAAACTGCCTTCGCCACCGGGAGGAGTAACTATCGTTTCTTACGCCGATGACTGCACAATAATGGCCACAGGCCCGGGCCCACAGATCGATGAGCTTTGCAACAAAATTAACGGCTACCTCCCTGATCTCTCCAGTGTTTTCGCCTCGCAAAATCTGGCATTATCACCGACTAAATCATCCGCGACCTTAGTTGCAACTTGGACGTCCCAAACGTCACGAACATTCACGTCGATGGCACTACGCTACCGACTGTCCTACACCCCAAAATCTTGAGTGTGACGTTTCATCAGGATCTACATTTTGGTGAGCTTGCAGCTGCAATCGTGCCGAAAATACAGAGCCGTAATAAAATACTCAAATCTCTTGCTGGCAATACTTGGGGAAAAGATAAAGAAACGCGCATTACTACTAACAAAGCAATTGGCCAGCCGATTGCATGCTACGCGTCACCCATATGGTCGCCAAGCCTTAAAACAACTCACTGGAAGAAGCTACAGGCCTGCCAAAATACTGCTCTCAGAATCGACACGGGCTGTCTTCTTATGTCCCCAGAGCACCATCTACATAATGAGGCGCGAATACTCCCCATCAGGGAGCGAAATGAGATGCTAACCAAACACTTCCAGTTAAATACCCAGAAACCTGGGCATCCCAACAGGTATCTGATTGATGAGCCAACACCGCCTAGGGGCTTGAGGAGTCATCTCCGTAAGCATTATGAAGACATACGGCACCTGAGAACTCAGCCGTATGTAGCCAAAAAACTCAAGTAGGTCCTCAGTGAACTCTAAAAACAGGTGTAGGACCCTTATGCTGGGAATTGCCCGGTGAATCCAGTACTCAAAGAGCAGTATCCAAAACTTGCGGAAGAGGAATGCACACTCCCCAGGTAAACACGAGTCACTCTACCTCAACTTCGATCTGGATACTGTAACAGGTTAAACTCTTACCTATCCAGAATCAAACCCGACATACAAAATGTATGCCCCGCTTGCATTGTGTCCTCACATGACACCAACCATCTCTTTAATTGTAATGTGGAACCAACACCTCTAACACCCCTCTCATTATGGTCCATCCCTGTTGAAACAGCAAGTTTCTTTGGACTCCCATTAGAGGATATTGATGACAATTTGTGATCGGTCGCACCTATTCGATGGGGCGAAGCACTGCTACAACAACAACAACTACACTCTTTCACAAGACGAACATTTAAGCTCATCTAAAAAATCGAATTCGGTTTTTTTTAGTTTTAAACTCTTAGATTAAATGCAACCCAAAGATGTTACAATGAAAGCCATGTAGTTTTAGGTAGTTTGAGTAGAATCACGTTTTCCACCAAGTGATACGACTTGAGCGGCCGTCTGTGCTGGAACATTTCCCAACTTCATATGGCTGGTTATATGATATGTATGCAGCCATCCACATAAAACCAGTTCCAACGAAAAGCTTTAATATTAGGTTCAGCATGATACCAACGTAGACAGCTGTGGAGATTAATGTTCTCTTAGAAAGGCTGGCACCCTAAAAGAATGCGTTGGACGTGGCAAAGCAATCAAATATTGCGATGTCTATTGAGGCGGTCAGGTAAAGACGTACAGCTCACAGCCGCAAACCAATATGGTTATTTGCATTATCAGGCCCAGCATAAACCTTTTCAATGTGTTATCTAGCTGTCTCCTTAATGACAAAGACGAAAAAAATCAAGGTCTTAATATTGTCCCAGACCCCAGTCTTTTGGCTGCCAATATCAACGCGTTTCCAAAGAAAATACCCAGAGTTTTGTTTACCATTCAGTGATAGTAACTGCAGTTTCAGGCGTGACAATACTTATTCCTATAGTACCTCCATGATACGCCAAAAATATTAGAAGACCCATGTAAACAAGATCGACAACCAGTAAATATTATTCCACCTAAAACTAGCTTTCCGTAGCAAGAATTTCTATGTACGTGCCACCGAGCCCGCTGGTTTAGAATTAGGCAGCAGTAACATCGAAAATGCTGTAGGCTAAGAAATCCCACACACGCTGCTACTCTTGCAAGTAGTTCTACCTCGAACTGATTAGGCAATTGAAAAGTTAAGTCTTCTGCCGAGAAATAAAATTCTGCGCTGTAAGTCTATTTTTGCCCTTACGAAGCACATTGGCAGCAGCAGATTCATAGAACCTGGGGTATTAGAAAGAAAAGTTCTTTGTTATAATTATGAGCCATTGAGCAATGTTTAGAACTGATATCGACAAAGATATGCAGATATCGTAGAAAGTCCTTCTTCTGTCTGCACTCTACGGCAACAGTTAAGGTGCCACTGCGTTGAAAAGATCAGACGGAGAAGGATTTCGTTTTCTCTCAATTTTAGTCGCCGGGTGAGCTCCAATTAAGAGTAAGAACGAGAACCTTCATTTATTATTTAATTTTCCTCAGTGTTTGCTACTTTTGTCTCGATGATTTTGAAATTAATGATCAAATGATGTACTCGAAGCACGTCACAGTTTATTAGATTATCAGATTCATAGAACCTGGGGTATTAGAAAGAAAAGTTCTTTGTTATAATTATGAGCCATTGAGCAATGTTTAGAACTGATATCGACAAAGATATGCAGATATCGTAGAAATTCCTTCTTCTGTCTGCACTCTACGGCAACAGTTAAGGCGCCACTGCGTTGAAAAGATCAGACGGAGATGGATTTCGTTTTCTCTCAATTTTAGTCGCCGGGTGAGCTCCAATTAAGAGTAAGAACGAGAACCTTCATTTATTATTTAATTTTCCTCAGTGTTTGCTACTTTTGTCTCGATGATTTTGAAATTAATGATCAAATGATGTACTCGAAGCACGTCACAGTTTATTAGTCGTCCGAAACAACAACTATTAAAGAACGTCGCTACCTTGGTGAAAACTTCTCTTATTTACCAAATATTTCGAACTGCGAATAGTTTTCATAAGTGTGGCATTTACTTTTATGTATGGCGCTCAAAATGTGTGATCATCAAAACAGCTTTTGATTACAGTGGTATTGAAATTGCTCCAGGTTAGACTGATCTTCGGAGAGCTTTCAAACTGTGAAAACTAATATCTTCAGCCAGAAAGTATGCAATGAATTCATGACTCTACTACAGGTGCAACAGTTGGAAGTTGAAATAATTTGTGCACCTCTAAACAAAATTTGATTCATAAAAAGATCAGCAAATGTGACTCTCATCCCCCTGTTAGTTTTTAGTAACAAAACCAAACGCAATATTTAATCTTAAAATTCGCAGTTTATTACATTCCATACTTCTACCCATTATGGGTTATAACATGCAACAAATGGCAAAACAAATTGCCATTTGATTTTTATCGAGCGTTGTAAATAATTTGTGTGAATCGCGGTTGATAATAAATGGGTCCGTATGGCCAATGGAAGCCTTGCGAAAATCTTGCTAGATCGGATTGAGCAATATTTGAAAACAGATCAAATACAGAATTTCCATTATGAGCAGCAGCTGTGCTTAAATCGGAAGTTGAATATGCCGCAGGTGTAGTCGAAGAATATACGCTTGGACTTGAAGCTGCGTGCGGGTGCTTTGGCGTTGAGTATACTTCTGGATAAAGTACCAAATGCGAAGTGGGTGCCTTTTGGGAGTGTAATGAAGCGGAATAAGCCGAACTTGTTTTATGATGCGAGAGATGTGGCTCTTCGCTTTTGTGAGATAGCAGAGCATGTTTTGCGGATTCGTATTCGTCGCCTTGGGTTTCATATGTCGACGACTTCACCGCATGTTGGGGGGCGTAAAATTCTGACGATGAATAATTTTCTGTGTCAGCCGAATAAGAAGATGTCTCCGTTGTGGGATAGGTAGATGCTGAATATAATTCTGGGGACAACACCAGATTTAAAGTATGAGCATGATGAGAGTGTAATGATGGATGAGATATGTGCTGCTCGAATACAAAATGTGGGTAAGATGATGATATATCAGTGTAGTGCTGAGGAGCTGAGGCCGGAGCTAAAAATATGAAATCACTTAATACTGAATTTTGCCTCGAGTTAATATAAAAGGGTGGACCATGTTGTGCTGTTTCATATATGCCCTCTTGACTTTCATACGACTTAGGTTCGTCTAACTTTTGGAGTAGTGCATGTGGTTCTGATGCGGAGTGACTTTTCCCTTCAGCGGGATAAGAAGTTACGTCCGATGGGGAATAAGTCTGTGGTGATGCATTATAATATTGATCCTCAGGAGCGTATGACGCTGACTCCTGAGCTGCGTTTTGATTTATTTTGGAATACGGAGCTGAGTGCTTTTCTTCTTGAACTTTGTAGGAAGATGACTCTTGAGCTGAATTTTGTTTTATTTTGGGAAATTGTGCTGAGCACTTTTCTGATTCAGTTTTGTATGAAGGTACTAAGCTATCTTCTGTATTAAGATATGGCGCTGTATGAGATTCTTCTGGAGCTGCATAATTTTCTTCGGGAGCTGCATAATCTCTTGCTGGAGTCTCGTAAGCCTTTGTTGGTATTCCTGGACTTGGGATAGA
The DNA here is from genome assembly GCF_040869045.1 of Eurosta solidaginis. Classification (NCBI taxonomy): domain Eukaryota; kingdom Metazoa; phylum Arthropoda; class Insecta; order Diptera; family Tephritidae; genus Eurosta; species Eurosta solidaginis. The sequence continues at coordinate 30,843,588 of NC_090321.1, forward strand.
AGTAGTATATGTCTCGTTAACGAGTGCTTGTATAGTGTGCGTTGATTTGTATGAGGATGGTGATCCATAATTCTCTAGCGCAGTTGGGTGGGACCAAGGCGAATGATCGTAAGAAGACGACGACGCCTCATAAGCTGAATCTTTTTCCTCATTTATGGAAGATACTAGGTTTTGCTCTAGTGTAGGTGAAGGAATTTGAATAGGAGCTGCATAAATTTCTGCTAGTTTACTATAATCCTCTTCCTTAGATGCGTACGTAGTAGGCACCTGTTCTAAACCTTGATTAGGGTATTCTTTCTCATATGTTTTAGGCGAGTGTATGCTGGTTTGATGTGAATTGCCGGCTGCACATTCCTTTCCCTGGCCTGCATTCGAAGGTAGGCCTTCAGCTGGATAAGATTTCGCATTATTTACAGCTACACCTGTGTAAGAGTGCGGCGCTGCCACGGATGCTGGATAATTTTGCTGATAATTTGATGTCGTGATAGCTTCTCGTTGCTCTGGAGCGGGATAGGGTGTTGTGTATGCTGGAGAGGGCGCATGTGCGTAACTTTTCGTATCACCTGCATATGATGAGCCATAGTCTGATGTAGAGTCAAAAGATGGATACGTTTGCTCTTTAGCTACAAACGCAGCTTTATCTTCCGTATATTCCTTTGGCGCAGAATAGGAAACTTCGTTAGCATATCCTTTTATCTGATCTATGTGAGAAGATGTTGCAGACTGATTAGATGCTATGTAGTTGTCGTTTTTAGCTGTGTACGAAGGTGCTGATTTCACTGTTGCATAAGCATTCGAAGCTTCGTTCTTTGAAGCAGCTGTAGCTGACGCCAAGTTATGCTGATCTTTAGCTGCATACGACGCTGATGTATGTGCAATAGCTTTGTCTAAATTGGGATACAGTGGTGCATGTCCATTTTCTTCATCGACGTAAGAAGAGGATGTTGGTGCTGGTCCCTGCTCTGGGTAATCTGCCGCTTGGTTTGCATAAGTTGGGTTTTGAATTCCACAATCTTTCTCTTTTGCTGCATACTCTACCCCTTCTTGTGCATAATTAGATCCTTGCCCTGAGTATTCCAGTTCTAATGCCTTGTCGTTTTGTTTGTTAACCTCACCAACTTTATCCGGTGGTGTATAATCGGACGCTTGTTCTGACCCGTCTGGTTTTCGAGCTGCGTGATTTGGGCGCTCAGTTCCATAAACTAACCCTTGCGCTTCATAATATAGTCCTCGACCTGTGTGACCTGCTTCTGTAGTTGGATAATACTGCGCCTGATCGGCACTACCTGTCGCTTGATCGGTTCTTTGTTTTCCTTGTGCGACATAATTTCGTCCTTCAACTTCATAGTCCTTAGCTTCCTCTGCATACTTTATCTGATGTGGTGCATTATTAGGTTCACGTTGTGAATAATCTGGTTCGGGTATTAGATAATTTGGTCCTTGAGTATAATCTGGCGATTTTTCCTTTTCTTGTTCCAAATAATTTGGTCCTTGATGTTCATCATCTTTCAAATTTGCTGTGTCTTGTTTTACATGATTAGGTTCATGTCCAGAGTAAACTGGTTTGGATGTTGCATAATTTGGTCCTTGTGCTACATAATCATCTGTATCTGAACTTTGCTCCATGTTTTCTGGTATCCGTTCTACGTGATTTAGTCGCACAGTAGAAAACCCAGATTCTTGTCCTATTAAATGTGGTCCATGACCTGTATGACTTATTTTTGGTACTGGATAATATTGAGCTGCATCACCTAATGTGTGATATGCTTCCTGACTTGCATAATGTCTTTCCTGTGGTGCATACTCTGGGGTTTGCTTCGCATAGTCTTCTTTCTGTGCCGCGTCAGAATAATCTTTTTCTTGTGCGACATAATTCGGTCCTTGGTTTCGATATCCTTTAACATTTGCTGCATACTCTGACGATTTTTCTTTTTCTTGTTGCAAATAATTTGGTCCTTGATCTCCATAATCTTCCACATTTGCTGTCTTTTGTTGTGCATAATTAGCTTCATAGCCTGAGTAAAATGGTTTGAATGTTGGATAACTTGGTTCATGCGCTGCAAAATCGTCTTCTTGTTTGGCATTATATGACGTTTGCTCCGTGCTGCCTGATTTTCGTTCTGCGTGATTTGGTTTCTCAGTGGAATAATCGGGTTCTTGTGCTACATAATGTGAATCCAGTCGTAGGAAATCTGGTTCTTTTGTTGCGTATTCTGGTTCATCGCCTGCATATTTGGATGCTTCAACGTTTGTATTTGGATAGTCCTCTGCGTAATTCTGTTTATGAGGAAGCAACCTTGAATATTTAGCGGCTGACTGGTCGAAACCATTATAGGTTTCATCTGCTGTAGATTGATATACCAAGTGATCGTCCAACAGCGGTGCGGGAAAAGGTGAACAAGCTCCTTCGCCAATGATTACCCATCCTAGTTTTAGAAAAAAAGAGGCTTCTATAAATATCAAAGACGAGCAGGGTACCCGGCGTTGCTCGGGTTGGGCAGATACTAATCTAAATAAGAAGGTGTATTTTAACGTATTCCCGTTACTCAGAGTCAAGCAATCAGTATGTAAGATTTTATTGATCTTCTTCAAAATGTATCTTCCAATTTTTCTCATTCTTACCCTTTATAATTACCTTATATCTCCCTCTTCTTTTTTTACACCCTCTACCTCTCTCCTTCTTTTTTTTTAGATCCCTCATTCCTCTAATTTATCATTCTTTGATTTATTTTTCAAATTTCATTTTGTCACACACAATTCATACTCAAAATCTCATAACTTAATCAGAATATTTTAGCTGCACAATTTTTGTCTATCATCTCATATAGACAGCTATTTTTACAATGGAATGCATAAATTTAATAAAAAATTTTAAATCACTCAATGCAATCGCTTTAACTTTTTGTGAATTCAATGCTATGACCAAGCAAAAGTTCTGCACTTAAGTATGAGTAACTTTTGCTGACATACAAATTTTGTCGCACCACCCAGTGGCGCATGTGAAATTGAAAAAGAATCTAAATTTAAAATTCTTAGTTCTGAAATATGAAGAACCTTCGTCTTGATCGAAGGAACCTATAGCCAAAATTTGGTGATGATTGAAGTATGGGAAATACGTTTCCATAGGGAACACACATACATACACAGAATTTGATTTTTATATATATAGTTTTATAGTCTTTTATATGTTAAACTTACTTTGCTTGGTTTCACAAGCTAAGCGCTCTACGAGACAAGCATTTGGCACCGTTTTTGCTGGTCCTATCGGAACACGCTGTGCACAGACAGGTTTATAGAGTGTAGGGCAAACGATTTCCTGACAATCCAACAAACAATTTTCAATATCCGTACGCACAGGAGCTGTGGTTGCATGAAGAGATTAAAAATATGTTCCTTCACAAAAGCTCAAAATATTTACTTACCTGGTTTACCAGCAAAAATACGTTTATAAACATAAGCATTTAATTTACATTCGCTTTCGAAGTAAAGATATGCTTGTCCGTTGGTAGCGCATACTGGTGGTCCACCTGTAGGGCAAATTGGTGTATAGAAGGATGTTGCAGTGGTGGCCACCCAGCTGCATATAAAAAATATTAACCACATTTTTACAATGAATTTACCGTCACTTTTAAGCAAATGCTGTGTATAACTGAAGTATTTTTGTTTTTGTACTGCAATTTCTGGTTTTGTCGACCTTTTATATTTCAATAAGAAAAATTCGCTGGTTCTTCCATTCTTGCCTAATCATTTTCTGTGCCTATGAAGCGTGCTTGTATGCAGGCCACATTTCATGTTTTGGCAAAGTTCGTCAACCATAAGACGAATTTTAGCCCTTATCTTAAGAAGCTCCAGTTATTTTTCGAGTTTAGTACTGCTTTTGTACGTGTTTTTCGGCTGTCGGTCTTAGTGCGGCCTACAAAGAATCCTAAGAAAACATAAAAGTCTGTTGGTGCGTTCATGAAATTTCCCACATTTAATTGAAATTATTACGCAATAATGTGCTAATGAGTGTTTAATCATAATTCAATGGAATTCTTATTTCTGCATGCTTGCCCATTCGTCATTAATAGTTCCGGTTGTATAAAGTTCATCTCAATTATTTCTTTTCTTCCCTTCTCTGACTTTAACGCATCAAGAATAACGAATAAACATTGAGACGTGTATTCTTAATTGTTAGCTATAGCACGTCAGTCCATAATCTCTTCTCGTCTCTAAAACTACATGCATTCAACAATGTTTGTGTTTTTGTAAATATATTTGTTTAGTCTAGGGGTTTGGCCATTAACCACAGTGTAGTTGTTTTCGAGGTCTAATAAAAAGAATTCACACTACTTGACCAAATGAAGCGCAGCTCATGTCAGATAGGAGGCAGTAGACCAAATGCTCTATTAGCTTACTTCATGGAGTCTTCTGGGTATCCAAGTTTTCCACTTTTTGTGATCAGATTCATATTAAACGATATTTTTATCATACAGCCTCCCTGCAAACCATAATAATGACCTGCTTGTTTAGCTTCAAAGTAGCATTACCGAGTGTGGTTTATTTATGACGTCTGGTAATGTTGCTGTTGTTGTAGTAACAAAGATACTCTACGCGAGTTTTTAGGAGTTTTATCAATGTTGTTGATCCTTTGCCGGATATAGATCCTTTACGTACTGGTAACATAATGGTGCAGGTACAAGCTCGACCAACTATGGAACGGTTTAATATGACGACATTGAACCTTCTAGACAATTCCCCCTAGCCCCCCACCCCGTTCTTCCATGAAGGACTTGGGGTCGCCATTGCCTCGACTGTTAAGAAACAAGATTCGCCACGGGTAGATGAGGCTTACAATTGGGTTGGATAATCTATATATTGCACTGGCAACCCTTTGAAAGAGTTGCGTTACACAACTCCTGGTGATAGCCGAGATCTGTGGTTATTTTGCATTGTTTGTGTTTAATCAAGAATTTCGAGACTCGAGAATTCGCAAAGTTGGCTACTCGTGCAGTTCTCGAATCTCGAAATACTCGTTAAGCTCGCGAGCTTCTCGACATTCAATATAGTCGCTGCTTTGTCAGTATTATATGAAGATCGTACGATTTCTCCTTGAACATATGCGAGATTTTCAAGGCTAGATAAACCAAAAACTCGGCTTCGGCAGTAGAATATGTAAAGTTACAATCTTTTTTCTTTTCACTTGTAATAGAGAACAAATTCTAAGCTCTATATAAGTAATACTAACATTGCAACAATTAAAGTGAATGTCAACAAGCTCGAGTGTTTCAAGCCGATGCTCGCGAATTATTTCTTCTCGAGCGAATTCGAAAAATTGTAATCTCTAATAAAGAATAAAAAAATAAGATGCAAGAGCTTTGCTGGCTTGGTCAAAGTCAAGCTATGCGAATAGATGAAGATGCTAAGGCCCAAAGGAATCTCTATCGTCATCCGAATTTGGACATAGAGGAAAAGGAGAGCTCCATGGAGTCAGAAAAACAGGGCATGGAAGACTTGATTTGCGTTGGTAGTCCAATCGGTGTCAGTTTTTGCTTAAGAAAAACGAACCGCCAGACGATCAAGCGTCTATTAATAGAAAATAGACCCTCTACAGGCAAGAGTTGCTGGCGAACTGGGTTAAAACTAATTTACAAATTTGTTGAAAGTTGTCATATACAGGTAAATACATAAAATTCGATGCGATAGTACTGCGACCGTTTCACCACGTGAAACCAATATATTTTACTCCAACGTTGTGTATCGTTATCTTTAGGGGTCAGAAATCTGAACCTTAGTATCATACTGAGTTGGAGGCAGAAATAAGTTAAGACTACTTCGCAAGCTCCCGGTCTACTAGTTACACTTCCCCTTGATAGAATCTTCATCAGCATTCCGCTACGCAGGGACGTATTTCTTCCTCTCTGCTTTGGGCCGTTGTAATGATGGACTTACTACAGGATCTTTAGCGAAGTGTTACAGGGTTATTTACATGGGTGTTGTGACCACGTGGTCCGAATCATGAGGACTAGCTGTCAACCCCAGTAAAACTGGAGCATAGGAAGGCTTCAGTTGTCTTGTACTGCCGTCGAAGTTGAATTGGCAAACAATGGGGGTCTCTCCAAAGGTGGTACGTTTGATGAGCGATACGCATCTTACACTGTCTAAAGGTTGGAAGCAGTTCAGCAATCCGCGGTGGTTGGTATAAGCCGGTCCTAACCTTCATACAATACCTATGTACATTATAACTAAAGAGGATGCTGAATCAGTACCTGGTTGACATCGTGGAATAAATAGCCGCAGCGCGGGCGGAAGCTGGGCTTTGTGACGCCGGTGAATCAACATGCGAGTAACGGGCCCTTGAGCATTTTGACCGACTTCGACTTAATCCCTGGTTATACATTCACTAGTTATATACCTTCATGGTATCAATGGAGTGTGATATTAATATGGGACCGGAGTCAGGTGAACTTTTTGAAACTGGATGGATCCAGGTGAACGGGGGAGACGGGGTGGAGTATTCTGCTATAAGCTCCGTGTTAGCCGGAAATTTAGGTTGTCCGATCATTGCAGTGTCGTACTATCCGCCACTGTAACTGTTAGGGAATTTAACATCTATTCAGCGAGTCAGGTGGTTAAAATCTATCACCGTAAGGTCGAAGGCTGCCTAACTTTCTACTTTTTGTTAAAAATTATCTGGGTGCCACGGCATAAGGATATCCCTGGCAACTGCCAGGTTGACCTCTTCACTAGAGCAGGCAAATTGAACATGTATGTCCGTCGAGATTTTGCTCTTGGAAAGGTGAGCCTCTAGTCAGTTTAGCAAACGCTGGCATGGCACGATCTTTAGCCGTATGTGAGGTCTTTATGGCCCCTTGCTGACTTCACGCGCTCGGTGAATCTATTAGGGTTTACAAAAAATCATCTATTCAGTGTTTTTGGAGTGTAAACAGAGCACTACCTAATGGGAGTCCATGCAGTACGCCTCAGTATACTGGACAGCCGCTATTTTAGCTACATAGCGGAGGAAGAGGTGGCATCATGCATTCAATTTATGCTCAACTGTCAATCTTTTTCGAGAACGAGGCGTAAATATCTCCGTCGGAACGTATTCTTTGAAGGAAATTTGGAAGATCGATGTGTGCCTTAGCTTTATCGTTATCGTTCGAGTTTGCTGTTCTTTTACTGGACTCCTGTCTTCCAACAAAACCTAACCTAACTTACCGCCGAGAATATTAAGGCCAAGCTTCTCTTCCAATTTTCGTCATGCTCCTTTTTAATGAGATGAGTTTTCATTGAGTAGCGTTTCATGACAGAAATACATTCGGTGGGTTTGCCAAATCCCTATGGATGGGCGACTGAAAAATTTGTTTCCTAATTTTTATTGTTGCTTTACTCGGGACTTGAACTCAGGTCCTTCGATGTGGTAGGCGATGTACGCTACCTCCACCCAAGTATTTATGTACATACTTCCTCTTAACCCTGGGCTGTGGTATAAATATTTCAGAATCGTGAATGAGGCTCGTTCCACAATTATGATCTTGTCCTTGGCTTACATTGATCTAAGGATGGTAGCCATTTGGAGAACGCCAATCAATGGGTACCAGACTACACACCAAGCAAGGGTTTTCCAGAAAGCACCACGAAATTCTTTTTATTGCAATTACCTATACTTTGAGGATGACTATAGAAAGTCTTAGCATCTTATTATATTTGGCGATGAAGATTTAAAACTGAGATTTAACGCGTTGAAAACGTACCTACACAAATTGCAAGCCCTATTTTCTTAGGCGAGATCAAAGAACAATATCTTAATTTTTCACATCTTTTATTTTTTATTTTTCGGAGCATTATAAGCTTACGTCTTAAAGATAATAAGTAGTATCACTTGAATAGGGTTCAAGAACTGGAGCAGGAGCAGTAATAGTTGGTGCTGAATAAGTTTTCGAATCCGATGCATACCCGCCTTTTTGATTAGCAAAATATGTGGATACCGTTGGTTTATCTTTAGATGCTGGAGCTGAGTGAGATCTGAAAGATGGTGCATATATTTCGCTTTGGGCGGAGTAAGATGATTTTAGAGCTGAAGCATATCCCTTTACATGAGCTGAGTAAGGTGATGAGTGAGATTGTGCTGGATTGGGAGCAGAGGCTGTGTATTGTTTTGGAGCTGATTTATATTCTCCATCATTGGCAGAGTAAGTCATTGAGTGCTTTGGTGCTGCATAAGACGATGAAGAGGAAGTAGGAGCTGTATATTGCTTCGGAACTTTTTCATATCCTTCATTTTCAAAAGAGTAAGCAGATGAATATGCGTTTGCCTTAGAAGTTGTTGTCGCAGATGGCGAGTACAATTTTGAAGCTGATGCATGATGTTCACTTTGGTCGGAGTAAGATGAGGAAAGTGCAGGTGCTTCATAAGACGCTGAAGCGGAGGTCTGAGCTGAAGGGGATTTTACAGCTGAGTGTTCCTTACTCTGAGCTGAATTAAACTTTGGAGCTGGCGCATATCCTTCACTTGGAGCTGAGGCATATTCTTCGTTCTGAGCTGAGTAAGATGATGAATGCGATGATGCATCATACGATGATGGGGCTGAATGAGATTTTGTAGTTTGGGTATTTTCCTTACTGTGAGCTGAATAAGCTGTTGGAACAGAGCCTGAAACTGAATATAATTTCGGAGCTGGTGCATATCCTGCACTTGGAGCTTCGTTGTGAACAGAGTGTGATGACGAATGCGATGATGCATCATACGATGATTGGGCAGAATACGGTTTTATAGCTGGGGCATGTTCGTTACTGTGAGCTGTATAAGTTTTTGAAGCAGAGGCTGGAGATGAATACGATTTCGCAGCCGTTGCACATCCTTCACTGGGAGCTGAGGCATATTCTTCGTCTTGAGCTGAGTAGGACGATGTGTGCGATGGAGCATCATACGCTAATGGGGCAGAATACGAATTTGTAGCTGGGGCATGTTCTTTACTGTGAGTTGTATAAATTTTTGAAGCAGAAGCTGGAGGTGAATACGATTTCGCAGCCGTTGCGTATCCTTCACTTGGAGCTGGAGCATATTCTTCGTTTTGAGCTGAGTAGGATGATGAATGCGATGGAGCATCATACCATAATGGGGCAGAATGCGAATTTGTAGCTGGGTCATGTTCTTTACTGTGAGCTGTATAAGTTTTTGAAGCAGAAGCTGGAACTGAATACGATTTCGCAGCCGTTGCATATCCTTCACTTGGAGCTGATGCATATTCTTCGTCTTGAGCTGAGTAGGATGATGAATGCGATGGAGCATCATACGATAATGGCGCAGAATAAGATTTTGTAGCTGGGGCATGTTCCTTACTGTGAGCTATATAAGTTTTTGAAGCAGAAGTTGGAGCTGAATACGATTTCGCAGCCGATACATATCCTTCACTTGGAACTGAGGCATATTCTTCGTTTTGAGCAGAGTAGGATGATGACTGCGATGGAGCATCATACGATAATGGGGCAGAATAAGATTTTGTAGCTGGGGCATGTTCCTTACTGTGAGCTGTATAAGTTTTTGAAGCAGAAGCTGGAGCTGAATACGATTTCGCAGCCGATGCATATCCTTCAATTGGAACTGAGGCATATTCTTCGTTTTGAGCTGAGTAGGATGATAAATGCGACGGAGCATCATACGCTAATGGGGCAGAATACGAATTTGTAGCTGGGGCATGTTCTTTACTGTGAGTTGTATAAATTTTTGAAGCAGAAGCTGGAGGTGAATACGATTTCGCAGCCGTTGCGTATCCTTCACTTGGAGCTGGAGCATATTCTTCGTTTTGAGCTGAGTAGGATGATGAATGCGATGGAGCATCATACGATAATGGGGCAGAATGCGAATTTGTAGCTGGGTCATGTTCTTTACTGTGAGCTGTATAAGTTTTTGAAGCAGAAGCTGGAACTGAATACGATTTCGCAGCCGTTGCATATCCTTCACTTGGAGCTGATGCATATTCTTCGTCTTGAGCTGAGTAGGATGATGAATGCGATGGAGCATCATACGATAATGGGGCAGAATAAGATTTTGTAGCTGGGGCATGTTCCTTACTGTGAGCTGTATAAGTTTTTGAAGCAGAAGCTGGAGCTGAATACGATTTCGCAGCCGATGCATATCCTTCAATTGGAACTGAGGCATATTCTTCGTTTTGAGCTGAGTAGGATGATAAATGCGACGGAGCATCATACGCTAATGGGGCAGAATACGAATTTGTAGCTGGGGCATGTTCTTTACTGTGAGTTGTATAAATTTTTGAAGCAGAAGCTGGAGGTGAATACGATTTCGCAGCCGTTGCGTATCCTTCACTTGGAGCTGGAGCATATTCTTCGTTTTGAGCAGAGTAGGATGATGACTGCGATGGAGCATCATACGATAATGGGGCAGAATAAGATTTTGTAGCTGGGGCATGTTCCTTACTGTGAGCTGTATAAGTTTTTGAAGCAGAAGCTGGAGCTGAATACGATTTCGCAGCCGATGCATATCCTTCAATTGGAACTGAGGCATATTCTTCGTTTTGAGCTGAGTAGGATGATAAATGCGACGGAGCATCATACGCTAATGGGGCAGAATACGAATTTGTAGCTGGGGCATGTTCTTTACTGTGAGTTGTATAAATTTTTGAAGCAGAAGCTGGAGGTGAATACGATTTCGCAGCCGTTGCGTATCCTTCACTTGGAGCTGGAGCATATTCTTCGTTTTGAGCTGAGTAGGATGATGAATGCGATGGAGCATCATACGATAATGGGGCAGAATGCGAATTTGTAGCTGGGTCATGTTCTTTACTGTGAGCTGTATAATTTTTTGAAGCAGAAGCTGGAACTGAATACGATTTCGCAGCCGTTGCATATCCTTCACTTGGAGCTGATGCATATTCTTCGTCTAGAGCTGAGTAGGATGATGAATGCGATGGAGCATCATACGATAATGGGGCAGAATAAGATTTTGTAGCTGGGGCATGTTCCTTACTGTGAGCTGTATAAGTTTTTGAAGCAGAAGCTGGAGCTGAATACGATTTCGCAGCCGATGCATATCCTTCAATTGGAACTGAGGCATATTCTTCGTTTTGAGCTGAGTAGGATGATAAATGCGACGGAGCATCATACGCTAATGGGGCAGAATACGAATTTGTAGCTGGGGCATGTTCTTTACTGTGAGTTGTATAAATTTTTGAAGCAGAAGCTGGAGGTGAATACGATTTCGCAGCCGTTGTGTATCCTTCACTTGGAGCTGGAGCATATTCTTCGTTTTGAGCTGAGTAGGATGATGAATGCGATGGAGCATCATACGATAATGGGGCAGAATGCGAATTTGTAGCTGGGTCATGTTCCTTACTGTGAGCTGTATAAGTTTTTGAAGCAGAAGCTGGAGCTGAATACGATTTCGCAGCCGTTGTATATCCTTCACTTCCAGCTGAGGCATATTCTTCGTCTTGAGCTGAGTAGGATGATGACTGCGATGGAGCATCATACGATAATGGGGCAGAATATGAACTTGTAGCTGGGCCATGTTCTTTACTGTGAGCTATATAAGTTTTTGAAGCAGAAGCTGGAGCTGAATACGATTTCGCAGCCGTTGCATATCCTTCACTTGGAGCTGATGCATATTCTTCGTCTTGAGCTGAGTAGGATGATGAATTCGATGGAGCATCATACGATAATGGCGCAGAATAAGATTTTATAGCTGGAGCATATTCCTTACTGTGAGCTGTATAAGTTTTTGAAGCAGTAGCTGGAGCTGAATACGATTTCGCAGCCGTTGTATATCCTTCACTTGGAGTTGCTGCATATTCTTCGTCTTGAGCAGAGTAGGATGATGAATGCGATGGAGCATCATACGATAATGGAGCAGAATAAGATTTTGTAGCTGGGGCATGTTCCTTGCTGTGAGCTGTATAAGTTTTTAAAGCAGAAGCTGGAGCTGAATACGATTTCGCAGCCGTTGCATATCCTTCACTTGGAGCTGATGCATATTCTTCGTCTTGAGCTGAGTAGGACGATGGGTGCGATGGAGCGTCATACGATAATGGCGCAGAATAAGATTTTGTAGCTGGGGCATGTTCCTTACTGTGAGCTGTATAAGTTTTTGAAGCAGAAGCTGGAGCTGAATACGATTTCGCAGCCGTTGCACATCCTTCACTTGGAGCTGAGGCATATTCTTCGTCTTGAGCTGAGTAGGACGATGAGTGCGATGGAGCATCATACGATAATGGCGCAGAATAAGATTTTGTAGCTGGGGCATGTTCCTTACTGTGAGCTGTATAAGTTTTTGAAGCAAAAGCTGGAGCTGAATACGATTTCGCAGCCGTTGCATATCCTTCACTTGGAGCTGATGCATATTCTTCGTCTTGAGCTGAGTAGGATGATGAATGCGATGGAGCATCATACGATAATGGAGCAGAATAAGATTTTGTAGCTGGGGCATGTTCCTTGCTGTGAGCTGTATAAGTTTTTAAAGCAGAAGCTGGAGCTGAATACGATTTCGCAGCCGTTGCATATACTTCACTTGGAGCTGAGGCATATTCTTCATCTTGAGCTGAGTAGGATGATGACTGCGATAGAGCATCATACGGTAATGGGACAGAATACGAATTTGTAGCTGGGGAAAGTTCTTTACTGTGAGCTGTATAAGTTTTTAAAGCAGAAGCTGGAGCTGAATACGATTTCGCAGCCGTTGCACATCCTTCACTTGGAGCTGATGCATATTCTTCGTGCTGAGCTGAGTAGGATGATGAATGCGATGGAGCATCATACGATAATGGCGCAGAATAAAATTTTGTAGCTGGGGCATGTTCCTTACTGTAAGCTGTATAAGTTTTTGAAGCAGAAGCTGGAGCTGACAACGATTTCTCGGCCGTTGTATATCCTTCACTTGGAGCTGAGGCATATTCTTCGTCTTGAGCTGAGTAGGATGATGACTGCGATGGAGCATCATACGATAATGGAGCAGAACAAGATGAGCAAGGAGCTTGTGCTGAAGAAGCATAAGATGTTGAAGATGGCGTTGAGTATGATGGCGATGCATGCGACTTCGGAGATAGGTAAGCAGATGACTCTGAAGCTTCAGAACCAATGAAGGCAGAGTGTGAGGAAGGAGCTTTTGTTGCTGCTCCATACTGGGATACAGATGATTCATTGTACGAATCTTCAGGTTTGGATGCTGCATAATTTGAGCTAGAAGCCGGTGCGATGTATGAAGTGATGGGAGCTGCATATTCGGATGCCGAGTAAGATTCAGAAGCTTGGAGCTCTGGAGCTGTATAAGAAGATGGTCCAGAATAAGACTCAGAGGTTTCGGCTCCTGCAACACTTTGACCAGCGTAAGAACCTTTTTCTGTTTTTACTGCATGCGAGCATGGAGCTGGGGCTGAAGATGTGTGGGAAGCTGAAGGCGGTGCAGTGTACGATGATCCAGAAGATTTTGGTGCAGCATGATATGAATCATGAGCAGGTGCTGGCGCAGTATAAGTCGAAGCGGGTCCCAATGAAGATGAGGAGTGTGCAGCATAGGAAGGTTCAGAGTAAGATGATTCCTTTCTATAAATTGGAGCATGGTGTGAATGTTTTTTATCAAACGTAGACGATTTTTCTGGTGCTGTATATGTGGATGAAGTTTGCGACGAATAAGAAGTTGGCGGGTGTGCAGCGGTTGACTCTGGAGCAGCGTGGTAAGATATTTCGCTTTCATGGGAAAATGACGCTGACGCTTTAGCTGGTGCTGATGCGTAAGGGTATTGATCTTTTTCAGGAGCATCATATGATGTTGCAGCTGCATCATCGTAAGATAGTGAAGTCTCTGGAGCTCTATATGAGGATGGTACAGAGTAAGAAGATGAAGATGAGACTTGCGATGAAGATGGAGTTTCATATGCTGAATTTACTACTAAAGAAGAGGAATATGTTGTCGGTGCCTTTGCAGAGTAAGCAATTTTCGAATCAGTGCTTGGTTCAGAGTACGACTGCTTCGTGACAGAGCTCGGTGCAACTTGATCTGCGTGTTTTGAAGAGGTATAGGCTTCTGGTGTCAATAAGTAGGAGCTCTGAATAGCTTCTGGTGATGCAGGATAATTAACTTTAGCTGTTTTTATGGCAGCGTATGATGTACCAGCTGGTGCCAAATATGGAGCTAATTCAATCGGACCCAGATATCGTGGTAGTGGTATAGATAAATTAGGTCCTCCGTAATACGAAAGAGCAGGCGAAGCCTCGTTCTTATATGGTGCGCCATTGGCATATCCAATTAGGATACCAATTAAAAGTTTTAAAAACATTTTAAAGATACTTTTAGCGGTTATTGCTTGCGAAGGTACAATGGTTTACTCAGTGCTGGTTGTTGGTTTACTGTCGGACTAACGGCCGTGGCTCTTTTTATACTGAAATTCAATTATCTATTGTGGCAGGAAGACACAATCTGCAGACTACTAAGCCCTCTACTGAAATCAGTCACGTGCGTGCATTTTCGGCCTATACTCAAACAAATTTCGCAGAGTTCTCATTTTGCGTTTACTGTCTTTAGCAAACCGTACGTGTTTTTGTACTAAACTTTCCTTTTTAGTATCAACTGTGTACAATGTACATATACATACATATGTTTTTTGCGCTTAACAACTGAGCTTAGTTGTGGAAAACGCAGCTATTGATTAGTTTAATGAAATTTTTGAATTAATGATCATAGACGCGCTGACGGTATTTGAATATCTTAAGTATGCAATTTACTTTAATTAAGTTTATAGAATTGTTTCCTAGACCAAATAGATTCACACTAGAAAAGGAAGACAAAAGCAAAATCTTAGCCCTAACCAGGGACGTAGAGAGAAAATCCGGTCCCGGGACTAAACAATTTACGGGCCCCCTATAAAAAATCCACTAATACATTTGATTAACTTGAATTAATGACGTCTCATTCATGAATCATTATTCATGGATTACATGAACTAAATGATTTTTGGACTACGAGCTATACTATATACAGCCACATATTGTTTCAAATAATCTTTTCTAGTTATTTCATCATCATCATCATCTTCCTCAACTCCTATTGGAGAATAGGGCCTCGACCATCGACTTAAATCTTATTCTGTTAGGTGCAGTTCTTGTGATATCGTTTATCCACTGTTCTGCGCCAAGTTTTCGCAGGTGCACCAGATCATTGGCTTCATTGTGGATTCCATCGCAATGCTTGTCTGGCTATATTTACTGGAGGTCTTCTGAGAGTGTGACCAATCCACGATCATTTACGCTTGGTTATTTCTGTTGCAGCCTTCGGTTGATTTGTTCTACACCATAAGTCGTCATTTGAGATTATTTCCGGCCATCGAATTTTTAGGATTCGGCGCAGACATTTATTAATAAAAACTTGTAGACATTTCTGAATTAAAGTTGAGCTTTTCCACGTCTCGCAAGCATAAAATGGTACTGATTTAACATTCGAATTAAACAGTCGAAGCTTCGTTTTTAAAGATATTTGACTGGACCTCCAAACGTTTGCCAGTTGCCCAAAAGCCGTTCTTGCTTTGTTTATGCGAGACTGAATGCCCTCATCTGCACCGCTCTTATTTGAGATAATACTTCCAAGATAAACAACGGACTCTACACTTTCGATTTCATTTTCGTCAACCGTAAGCATCAGTGGCCTTGATGAAATACTATAGCCGCATCTTATGACTTTCGTTTTCGCTGTATTGATGCTTAGTCCGGCCTCCTTTGAATGTGTGTTGACAGCTTCTAAATTGTGTTGAAAGTCAGTACTTCTGTGACTTAGCAGACAGACATCGTCTGCATATTCTAAATCCCTAGCTGAGTGAAAGGCGTCCACTGTACACCGTGTCCACCATTTTCTGCATTCCTCATAATCTCGTCTAATACCAAGATAAACAAAAGCGGCGAGAGTATGCATCCCTGTCGCACCCCCCTTTTAATTTCGAAGGGTTCTGAGAGGCACCCATCGTGACTGACCCGGCACTTAAATTCGGCATACATTGCCTTTATAATGTTAATTATTTTATTGGGCAACCCACGTTTTCGTAGTATTTCCCAAATATATTTCGTGTCGAGACTATCAAAAGCTTTTTTAAAGTCGATAAAAAGTAAATAAGCTGATGTTCTGCATTCACAGCATTGTTCAACAATGATTCGGGCGGTATTTATAGAGTTCCGTGCACCGCCTCTTGAATTCGAGACAGTAAGATCATGGAGAGCACTTTGCTAGGGATCGAGAGTAAGTTGATATCTCTGTAGCTGTTACAATCTCAGGTACCTCCCTTTTTTGCGACTTTTACAAGTATGCCTTCATTCCACTGACGAGGGTAGGATTCTTCTTCCCATACCTGACGGAAGATTGGAACTAAGGTTTCAGCTGCGGTATCTGGATCTGCTATGAGGTATTCAGCATATATGTCATCAGTTCCTGGGGCCTTGCCCTTTTTTAAGGACTTGATTGCTGAAATTATTTCATTTTTCGTAGGGGGCGCGCTGTTTACTCCATTGAAGTGGGGTTGGTTGTTGTAGTTTGCAGCAATAGTGTTGGAATTTAAGGCCGCTTCACCTACAGGATTGTATAGTACTTTCTCTCTCACTCATTTGTTGTTCGCTTTCAGTAATAAGGTTTTCGTTTAAGTATTTTACTGGTTTTTGGCCACTCCTGTATTTTGCGGTGAGTTCCCTACTAATCTCATAGAGTTCCCTCATATTATTTAATCTGGCTGACCCTTCAGCTCGACTTGCTAATGTGTCAGCCCATTCCCTCTTGTCTTTTCTAGCAGACTTCTTAATTAGCTTGCATTTTTCTTTATACCTTGCGGATAACTGCCTTGCTTCCTCCGTGACATTGTTGTTCGTCCGTCTGAGAAGCGATTCTTTAATTTGCCGGCGCTGTTCAATAAGTGTCCGCATATTATTTGTTAGCCATACTTTCTTTGCTTTGTTTTTGTGTCCAAGGATACTGCTACCAAGTTCTTGGTAGATATTATTAACGGAGTCTAGCCTGTCACCTGTACTACCACTCGTATTTACCTGTGTTCGACACGTTCGCGTACTGCGGCATTAAATTATTAGTCATTAGTTATTTGGTAACATTTTAATACATTTCTGATAAATTGAATGATGATTATAAATTTAAATTGTTCTATATAGAAAGTTCGGATATCATAGAGTGGCTTTACTTGCTTTTTTCACTGCAAAATTTTTATAATAATATCCAAATTTCACTGTCTTGCCAAACGGATTCAACACAAAGCATGGCAAGTCCTGAAGTTCGCTCCTGAGATGAACACGATCTATGAAAGTTTTTTATTCTTGAAAGGACGCTGAAGAAACGTTCTGCACTAGCTACAGTGACAGGTATAGCGCAAAAGAAACTTAAAGCAACACAAATGTTGGGGACAGATTGTTGTATACAGATTTTGAACATATGTAGATGGCATTTAGCAATTCCAATGGTGACAGACCTTTATCAAAATTTGCTTCGTAAATTTGTTTCAAGTGAATTATTTCGCATTCTAAGCTTTGAGAAATGTCCGACTTGTATTTTTCGACAAATTTTGCTGCGCTCGCCCGAACCGTAGTTTCATCTATGCCTTCAAATTGCCACAAAAAGGAAAACGTCTCGCTCAAATTTCTCATAGCTGCACATCGTTCAGTAATGCTAGTGATTACCGAATCAACGATCACCACGAATGTATTGTTTTTAAAATCAGACTCTGAATCATCCGTAATCATCTCATTTAAATTATTTTCAGAACGTCTTATGGGTTTTCTCTTTCGAATGTCCGGAAACTTTGGCGAGATATTCAATTGAATAGCAACTGTTTTGCATTCTTTAAAATTGTTTCTCATTGGTTCTTGATCAACTTCAAATCAGTTAATAAGGCATCTAGATGTCGGACCTCAACATCTATGTTGGCGTCTCTAACGTGGAGGACCACCGTTGTTTCATTAATGGTAGTCAGCATTTTGAACAAAATTGAGGACACCAAGATACATTCGAACTTGTTGCTGTGCTTCAGAATGCCGATTGTTGTTGTAGCGATAAGGTTACTCCCCGAAGGCTTTGGGGAGTGTTGTCGATGTGATGGATACAGATACGGTACGCGCCGGTAACACAGCACCATTAAGGTAACATTGCTGTATGCTTGCGCAGTCAAATTTGGCTTTTGGCTGAAAGACTATGAAGAGAGCTCGGTACATTTTTTTTAGGATGTCCCATCGTTATGGAGTGCTGATGAAAATAGTAAAACATTTTTGTACAAATCCGAAGAAAGTACTTGCAGCCGTACAACATTCTGCAACATTAACACCACATAAATTGAGACTATGGGCTACACAAGGCGAGAAATCGGCATTCGAGTTTTTGTCGAGAATGTGACGTAGTGCTCCGTTGTAAGCTCCGTTCATATTGGCGCCGTTATCGTACCCTTGTGCACGACAATCTTTTAATGGGATTTCATGTTTACCTAGAGTATGGCAAATTAGATCAGCGATATTCTGACCAGTCAAAAACCGTTCTTGAATTGTAAAATTTGTTGCTTTCGAATTGAAATGGAGTTAGCGCAAAATGAACGCAGTGAACGTGACTAGAATCAGGCATAGCATCAACGATAATAGCAAAATACTTGGCTTTCTTGCCTTAATCTAATATAGTTTCCCTCATGTGCTAGGTACAGATTTCTATAAACTCTTTCTGAATGTCTGGGGAAAGATACTGAACTTGTAAACGTTTGTGCTGCTGTTGTGAAATCCTAACTTTCTCCAAATGATCTCTAAGTGTCGGATCATTTTGGCTTATGAGATCTTAGATGCCCAAAAAATATCCATCATTTCGTTCACCAAGATATATACTTTCGCCTTTGAAAGCTAGACCTCCTTCGCCCAAAAATAAAATAGTGTCCAAAATTCTATATAAAATTTCTTTCCACTTTTTAGTTTCAGTGCTTAGCTGGTCATTGATAAGTTTATCAATTGTAGCCTCCTTATGAATTAGATTTTGTAAAGATCGCCATTGAATATAACATTTATTGTAATCTTGAGTATTTTCGTGTGATGGCAGTTAATCGTATAGTTTCTTTCACACTTGCAATTTCGAATATCCCCCAGGAAAACAAATTTGAGGTCGATTTAAAGTATTGGTGCTTAACAGACGACATGGTAGGCAATAAAAAACATTGCTACTGGCACTTCACAGTAACCAGTCACGCTCCACTTTCTCTCTATTTGGCAAGATTCTGCTTAAAAACGAGGTAGGAAATACCTCGCAATGACAATCACGTGGAAAAATAACAGGACGCTTCGTTGGTACTGTTTCGCATAGCTACGTACCCGGGGATCATAACTGACCCCAAGCAGTGTAGACCACTCAGCTAGAAAGATGGTTTTCTTGTATTGTTATTGTGTAGCCGTATTGTCGTCAACAATTGCATATTGAACCCAACTATTTTGACCAAGAGCTTGACGGAAATATTTGATTAGCGCTATTGAGTTCCTTCAATTCGGGTTCATGTTAATTTAATTAATGACTAATGCCAGCGAATTCGGCTAGCTCGATTATTCCTCTACTTCCCTTTCCGGGTTAGACCCATATTGATGGCTAATTCGAAGCTTTATAGTTCGCTGACAATGTATCGAAGAAAGAACATATCCCAGGATAAACCAGCATTGCCTGTAATGTCCTTCCGCTATGGCTTTTATTTCAGTGCAGGGCCCGAAAAATTCGTTACGTATAATCTAGGTAGTACCTTAAATTTTTAGGGTGTTACACCAGACCACTGAGTACCACATACAAAAAGTATAAGTCATATAAAGTGAAAACTTTCAACAACTCTCAATGTCTCCTGGCAGCAGTCAAGGCGATTGGATTAAATATTCAAGACCAGGTAATTTGCCAGCCAGTCAGCAGATTTTGGAACACCCCATCATATAGTATACAGCTGAATCTCACATGGGGATTTTTCAAAGCAAAACTAGATGGTTGCTAGAAAGCCAATGACTCAGACGCTCGACGATGTTTAACAAACAGTTATTGTTCTTCCAATATGATTCTCCTTAAAGCGAGAGCCTCATGGTAAAACAGACATATTCCGCGATTTTTGAAAAGCAAAGTGATTTTTAGTGATCAACCAAAAATGGCAATCACAAACCCAATCTCCCACTGCTTTCCTATCATTTGAATAAAAAGGTGCAATGCAGATGCTATTGCAATTAGCCGTCATAGCATTTTCTTCGAAGCTGTCACTGTGATTTACAATATTATTCAAGTCACCGTGACAAATTCACGTGAATATTTCTCAAATTCAGAGCGACTCACAGGTTTGTTTTCAATGGATGGGGGTAGCTCATAATTGGGCCTTTATTTTGAAAAAATTCTATGTGTCAAAATAGTGGATGTGATGTCACTGGGTGCGAGGTAGAGTGTTGTGCAATACAGCCACAATTCATCACCATATTGCAATGTCTCAATTTATCATCATTTGTTTTTTTAAACTAACTACAAATTCAACTTGTTTTTTTTTTTTTCAGGTGAGTTCAAGAAATTTACGAAAACATCTTCATAATGTGAGATATAAGCACATTATTTAAAAAACGGGAAAATTGAAAGTCCTTGAAATAAACGTAAAGAGATGAGGTGAGTCGGACGATGATAGGGGTCCAGTTAACGTAAGTATAAGGAAAGGCTCCATTACTGATACTTAGCATAGACTTGACTTGACTTGAAAACTGTCACTTACAGTTCTGTTAAATGAACATTGCATGTTACTGATTACTCAAAACTTGGCAACACTTAACTTGACTTAGAAGTCTGTTGAATTTTGATTTTCTATGTAAGTTCTAAGTGACGTTTACATTTTGAGATGCCATTTGTTTGTTTCCATTTCATTTTGACATTTTGTCATACAAATTGACATTTATTTAAAAATAAATTTCAACGCTGATTATGATGCCAGATTGTATGCGCCAAGTGGAGTATAATCGTGGCTAAGTTGCTAAGTTTACGCCAAGTCAAGTCAAGTCTATGCTAAGTATCAGTAATGGGGGCTGAAGACTTGGCGATAAGCCTGTAAATGCAAATCATTCTCTGAGATTTTTGGAAAGTCTAGTTGCAGTGGCAATAGTCTTTGTTCGGGTTTGAAATGGACTTGCTCTTGCACTTGGATCCGACTATGAAGTGAATGACTCTTTTAATCACTAGATGTTTAATCGAGATCGCAGCTCGTACTAAAGCTTCAAATAGTGATTCCATAAAAGTAGCCATAAATAAATATTTTTTATTCAGAGCTGTGACGTTTTTTCGCGTCCCAATAAATGTTCCACTTCTCCTGTAACTTTAATGGCGCTGATGACACAACTGCTATAAGAAGAACTGGAATTGTTAGTTTTCTTCTTATGGCAAGCATACATTACCTAGTACCCCTTAACCGTGTTTGTCTTCGATGAGCCTAATACCCACTGACCTGATTTGACTATAACGCCATTTAGCTATTTCCATCCGGGTTTAGAGGAAGAGGTTTATCTCAGCGGTAATGGATAGTATTTGCTGCGTAGGAGAGAACCCTGCAAAGCTCATATTCACCTTAAAAAATAAAACTTTTTTATAAGGAATATATATGCGGATCTAAGCATGTCGGTAGCAGATCCAGAAAAGCTATTACACCCAATACGCCTGTAAAACAAGCGTGGGTTTCAAAGTCACACATTGTGCATTGGTTATATATCGCTGTCGTAAGATCCATCGTATTGCATGACAACACGATTTGCCGGCCGAAAGAAACAGCATAGTAATCAAAATGACTAGATGCAGTAGTTAGCCCTTATGCTTGTATCAGGGACACTATCCTCCACATCCCCACATAGACCTGCATGGTAAGCTTCAGATGAGTTGTAACGCGGTTAGACTGAAGACAGTGCTGCCCAGGAGCTATATCCGATTTGAAAAGACCACTATTCTCGAAACCATTTTGGCAAACTTTCGTCAACTAGATTATTATACTCGGACTCTTCTTCTGAACAACAATTGCTCTATCTGAATCAAAGAACGACACGAATGGAATATCGGACACCTACATCAATAGTGAGCTATTTTAAATATCTCATATTTCGTAGCAATGAGTATCTTCAGATTTCCCAGTTCAATAACTACCGAAATGTAGGGAGAGCGAGTCAGTTTTTTGCGGTTTCTTAAAATTACGATTCTTTGAGTTGATCGTTGCTTTGACCTAGGAGTGCGATATCCTCTTCATATCCAGAATCCGCAGCAGTCATCAAGGATGGATCGCAACTTAATGGCAATGTGGGCAGTGGTACTGAAAACATTTTTTGCAGCGTCTTTCAGTCAAAAACAACAGCCATAAAGGAAGCTGACAGTAGCCATCGCGCAGAAATCACGTTCATTAAAATCTACGCCGACAGTCAAGCAGGGATCAAAGCTCTCCAAGGTAGGAGCACTTCCTCAAAAGTTGGCAAAAATTGCAGACAGTATCTCAACAAACAAACCTTTCACAGTGGTGTACCTGGGACCTGCGGTGCTGATGAGATAGCGAGGAAAGCAAGTGGTCAGATACAGAGGAAATTCAGTTAAGGCTCATCGCTCTTTCTCGTCCCACGTGTAAACACTTTCTCATGTCTGTAGTTACCGATAAAGCCGATGTCAGATTAGCACTGGAATTCATCTCTGACGAATCTCGACAAACCTAGCCCGCATAAAGGAGAACCGAGCTAGGTTCCTTATCAACCTCAATAATCTCTACTTAGGGCCATTGAACGGGATACGAATGGGACATAATCTGGTGGGAGCACAGGGCGAACGCATGGGAACCCCAACGAATGACTTCTTTTGAGTCTGCAGGGGATGAGAAAAAGATAGAAGTGATATGCACGGAATGTCCTTAGCGAGGCTTCGGTTAGCTGAAATTGAAGGCACTTGTACTAGGTTAGACGTACGCATTGGTTCCACGTTTTCAAATGAAGAGAAAAAGCAGGAAGGGCATTCGCTCGATCAGTGTTCAGTGGTGTGCTCAACAGCTTTGCTGGGGGCAGCCATTATAACCTTACCCATCCTAATGTGAATCTGTTCGACTGCGGTCTGTTGAATGGAAGCACTCTTATATGCAAGGCATGCGGTTCACCGAAGTAAGCCAAGTCTATCTCCTTAATCGATTCATTAACAGGGAAAAGTAAGTAAAAAACATTTCCTTAATCGTTATTTAGCAAACTTTTATTGATTTTTCATTAATAACTAATACATATACAATTTCAATGGGTTGGATTGTCTTAAATCTATGTGCATACTCATACATTCACACCTCACACATATTTATAATTAACTGAAAATTTCGCAATAAAATTTCTTAAATTATTTTTTTGAGTGTTGAGATTTGTGGTCATTATACTGTATGAGCGTAATACTGGGTTGATAGTAGAAAGGCACGCCCAAACTATTATCATCGTTTAATAAAAGATGTTGGATGTCGTCTTTACTGTCAATCCACTTCCCAACTATTTCGGCAAGTTTTGGGTCATAAGCTTCAGATATTTCCTGAATTGGAATTTGTAATTCGGCTTTGATTGAATTTGAAGGCGCTTGAGGGTATGGGATTTCCTCTGAAATTTGTGAAGGCCCCGAAGCCGATAACGGATACCGATATGGTATAGTATAGACGTTTAGGGTTGGTGATTTTGCGTGAGCTGGAGCAGGAGCCAAGTAAATGTTGAGGCTCGAAATTGACGTTTTCTGATGCGCTGACTGTTTTGGCTGGTGAGGATATAAAGCTGGAGATGTGTCTGAACTTTGTTGACTTTGAGCGCTTTTAGCATAAGAAATGGAATCTTTAACCAGTGTTGGGTAAGAATTACCTTTAGAATATATTTCCTCACTGGGTGAAGAAATTCTCGCTTGAGTAGAATTAGGCGCTATGTATTGATTCGTTGATGGATAAGCATCTGTTGGCTGAATAATTTCTTGACTTGGGCTTACGTAATCCGAAGCCACCTCTGGTGCTGTGTACGTTTCTTGACGGGATGTATCTTTTGATTTAGATGCGGTTTCCTTTGGTGTGTAGCTCACAGGATCAGATGCAACTGGCGCTGCGTTCAAGTAGGAATCCTCAGAAATTGGATTCGCGTAGACAGTTGCATTTGTGTCGACGCGTGAATAGTTGACAGGAGATATGTTATGACCTTCGGTATTCGATTGTGTGGCAACAGAAATGGTTGGTAAATGCTCTGGGGCCTTGTGAGGAACATGATACGATTGTACGGATCCTTCTTCCAGACAAGCAGACGGTGCACTGACCTCTTCCGCGGTTGGATAAGCATTAACGACTGGATCTGGAACAGAATTGCCATAGTGGGCTTGCGTGATTTCTGCAGCCTTCTCTTGATAATCGTTAGAATTCGGATTTTGAAGATTGTAATTACCTTCATTTGGCTGGCTCAAATTTTCGTATTTAGCAGGTGCGGGGTGAACAGTTTCTTGATATTCTTTTTCCACTGGCTTTGAATATGGAGTTTCTACCACTTGATAAGAGCTTGCAGTTGATTGCAAAGGTTGCCTTGAAGTTTGCAAGTTTCCGTAATGACCTGGTTCGGATGGGACGACGCCTTGATAATTATTGGGATTCTGTAATGGATGCGATGAATTTGTTTGATAGAACTCCGAAGGTGTGCTAGAAGCATAATGTGAAGGCTTCGAAATTGCATAATGGGTCTCATTAGGTAAGAAAGCGCCCCTTAAATCGTCCGAACTTAATGTTGGATACACAGTCTCGGGCAGTTCATATGATAGACTTACATTCGATGGATATGATTTTTCTTGATTTGTAGGCTGCGAGTTTTCATTGTGAGCTGGCTCGGGTTGAACTGGTGTTTGATATTTCGTTTCGTACGAACTTTGTCCTGAATGAGTATTCTTCTCCGTATAAGATTCAATACCAGCTGCCGAATATTGGTTTGAGATTTGAGAATTTTGGTAATCGAATGGCTCGGCTATTTCTGCTTCTTGGTAATCGCTTGAATGTGGAATACCAGCTTGATAGGAATTAGTAGAAGGAGACGAAACGTTTGGCAAAGGCAGTGAATTTTCGTAATGAGTTGGTGTGGGTTGGACTGCACCTTCGTTGGAATATGGCGCTGGTTCTGGAGTATCTATTTGATAAAAACTGGAAGGAGTAGGGGAAACTTGGGTTGAAATGTGCGAGTTTCCATAATGAGAATTTTCTTCACTCAAATGCCGGGAACTGTCGTAATGGGTTGACTCGGAAGGGGCTGCTGTTTTATAATCGTTTGAGTAAGGCCCGGATTGTGAATTCGCAGCATGGTAAGAAGCTGCTTTGTCTTGATTGGTAGTTTGTGAATTTTCATTATACCCTGACGCGGAATCAGCTCTTCCTTGATAAGTATTGGAATACGATCCAGTTTGAGGATTATTAGCATGATGGACACCATTAGATGACGGAACGTAATTCGAAGTCTGCGCATTTTCATAGTGTGAAGGAGTTGTCTGCTGTTGTCCGTGATAGTGCAGAGATGATAGTGCTGGATGTATATTCTCTGCGTTATACGAATTTCCAGCTGATGATGAAATCTGACTTGAAGGATGCGGATATGAAGTTGGAGCTGTTTCGGAGATTTCAGGAGCTACATATACCGGAAGTGTATCGGGAGAAGGAGATGCAGTGGTAGCATAAGAAACAGAAGCTTGGTCTGATGATGGATAACTGGATGCCGGAGGCACTACTGCTGGTGTAATATGAGCTGAGGCAACGTAAGTGCTTTGTTGAGATTGTGAGCTAGGAGCATGATATACGTTGGGGCTTTGTTGAGGATTGTCATTCGATGGTGCATAAGTGCTGGACTGGCTTACAGGAACCTTGTAGAGATGCGTTGGTACATATGGCAATGGACTCTCAGTAGGAGTTGCATAAATCGGATGTGTAGGAGCTGCATCTGCTGAACCGTGCTGTGTAGGATCAAATGCGTATGACACATGTGACGAATCAGTTAATGATATTGGCAAAGAGGTGTGATATGACAATTTCTCCACCGGTGGCAAACCTTGGCTTGAGCTTGCATAAGTTAGGTGATGCGTTTTTGAGCTAGATAATTGGTATGATGTTGCCGGTGCTGATTTAGGTTCACTTTCTTTCTTTTCCGGCAACAAGGAGGAATATGCTGCTAATGTATATTTATCTGATGATGTAGCGGATGCCAGTAATGTTTGGGTATATCTGGCTGTGTTTGGAGCATGTCCATTAGTTGAGGGGACCTGTTTGCTGTGTACTGAATGCGCAGATTCCGATTTAGATCCATTATATGAGGTGGGCTCGGAACTAGGTGGTGGTACTGCGTAAGCTCCATGGTAGCTTTCACTTGACTCCGATGTTGAAACGCATGGAGCATTACTGGTAATTATCCATTCTGTAAGACGAGACACAATTTTAAGGTATAAGAGAAGTCGCGTGATACAAACTATTTGAAGTGACTTACGTTTTTTCGTTACACAAATCAGCTGATTCACTAAGCAGGCATTAGGTAGCGTACTCGCAGGTCCTTCCGGTATTTGTTGCGCACACACAGGCTTATAAATAGCTGGACATATAATTCCGGCACAGTTGGAGAAACACTCCTCGAGTGCTATCCTAGTGGGCCCTGTAGTATTAATGGATTGTTAAAAGTTTCCCATGCACACAATATTTATACTCACTTGATTGTCCAGCAAAGAGCCTTTGGTAACTGTAAACATTAAGCTTACATTCATTCTCGAAGTAAATAAGTTCATAATCGGATTTCGCACAAACTGGCTGACCACCACTAGGGCACAGTGGTATGCTAAGATCACAATTAGTGGTGGAAATAAATAAACCAAATAAAAGTATTAGCCACATTTTTTCAACAACTTGGTTACAGTTATAAGAATCGAAGTGTTATAATGTCAATTTGAAGGCCGAATGCCTTATATACTCTAAAACCTTTAACGCAATGATCACTGCGGATGACGTACCAATTAAACTTTTTCATGTCACAACATTTTTATCTTCCTATGTGCTTTTGGTGCAATGAAGGAATTGGTTTAACTAATGACCATTACAACAAAGTTTGGTCCCAACTAGCTATGTATGTCGCTCAAGAACAAAAGTTTAGACGCTTATCAGTGCAGCTCATATTTTGACGGTCTTTAGCTTTAGCGGTACGTGCTTCTTTGACACTCGATAATTGCTTACTTGCTTTTAAGCTTCATTTGCAGAAGTTATGGTTCACTAAAAGAGTGTCTCGCTTCGCTGCCAATTGCGAAAGACGGTGTCAAATTAAAACACCAACAACAATGTCTTTGACATTGCAAATTTCATAATAAGTTTCATTAATTTAAATTGCTATTAAGCGGTTTAAGATTACACGCTGGCTTGTGACTCGGGTTGCATTGCCAAGATTTGTGCTAAATTGTTTATTAATTGTTTAATCATTAAGAATTATGTGTACAATTTCTCATTGGATAATGAACTTGGCTGTACAGATCTTCCAAAGGCAGTTGTGGTCATACTAGTGGAACGCGTTCAAGAAGCGCACCCGGTCTCATCTTGATGCGTTTTCTCCTAGAACCAAATTTTTTTTGATTGTACCACTTAATGTGCTACTACTAAAAGACACTAGAAGCCATTCTGCTTCCCTACTTTAATGCAAATTTGCAATTAGCCAATCATCAGCATGGCTTCCGAGAATTAAATAGCACTACCACCGTGCTAAATGCCATTAGCATTCAGATAAATTACGGACTAAATCAAAACCCCCACAATAGGACAGTACTCGTTGCGTTAGACCTATCCAAAGCTTTTGATACGGTTAACCATGGCACGTTACTGCAAGACCTGGAAGGTTCTTCCCTTCCTCCAATTCTCAATAGGTTGGCCGCAAACTATCTGTCTGGTCATCCAAACCAAGATGAATTAAACAAAGGGTGCCACAGGGCGGTGTCCTATCCCCACGATTGTTTAGTTTCTACATATCAAAGCTACCTTCACCACCAGAAGGAGTCGCTATCGTTTCCTACGCCGATGACTGCACATTAATGGCCACAGGTGCAGGCCCACATATAGATGAGCTTTGTAACAAAATAAACATCTCCCTGACTTCTCCAGATTCTTCGCCTCACGAAACCTGACATTGTCACCGACCAAATCATCGGCGACCTTATTTACAAAATGGACGCACCAAGGGTCGACCATTTTGAACATCCACGTCAATGGCACAGCGCTACCGACTGTCTTACAATCTAAAATAATGGGTGTGACGTTCGATCAGGATATACATTTTGGAGAGCATGCAGCCGCAATTGTATAAATTGATAAAGAAACGCTCATTACTACTTACAAAGCAATTGACCGGCCGATTGCATGCTACGCAGCACCGATATGGTCGCCAAGCCTAAAGGTTACTCACTGGAAGAAAATACAGGCCTTCCAAAATACTGCCATCAGAACCGCTACGGGCTGTCTTCTTATGTCCCCAGAACACCATCTACATAATGAGGCGAGAGTACTCTCCATTAGGGAGAGAACTGAAATGCTAACCAAAGAGTTTCTGTTGAATGCCCAGAAACTGGGCATACTAACAGATATCTGATTAATGAGTCTACACCGCCAAGGGGCTTAAGGGGTCATGTCCATAAGCATTATGAGGAAATACCTCCACCTGAGAACACAGCCGTATAAAGCAAAAAAGCACAAGCAGGTCCTCAGAGATATCCACAGGCAGACGTCGGACCTCTATGCCGGGAATTGCCTGGCGAATGTAGTACTTAAAGAAAAATGCCCAGAACTAGCTGAGGAGGAACGCACTCTCCCTAGGGAAACGTGCATCACTCTAGCTCAACTTCGATCTGGGTATTTTAACAGGTTAAACTCTTACCTATACAGAATCAACCCCGCATACAAAATGCCGTTAGCAAAGCAGTAGAAACACTGGAAGAGAATAGCTTAAGCTACAGCCGCGTTAACTTTATATTGACAGTCAAGCAGCAATTAAGGCAATGATCTCGCATAGCCAGCATCTAAATGCGTGTTAGAGTGTAAGCAGTCTCTGGAGAGAATCGGGACAGGGAGAAGCATACATCTATATTGGGCATATGGAAATAGATGGGAATGAAAAAGTAGATGAACTAGCTAAAAAGGGCGCATCCCTGTAAGCTTGCTCCGTAGACATTCCAGTTAGACTGGGCGATATTAAGTGAAGGTGAGAGATGCACATGATCGACCAAGAGCGAAAGACGTGGGTTCAAGGGCGGGCCTGTAAAGTGTCGAAGTTTATGTGTAGGTCTTACAACCTTAGACTAACTAAGTTGCTTCTATCATTAAAAAGAGAGGACTGTATAGTCATAAAAAGTATTCTGACTGGACAGTGCCTTCTGACCTCACATACCTTTAAATTAGGCGAGGTCAGTAATAGCAGATATAAGAAGTGCGGGTTGGAGGAGAAAACGATCGAGCACGTTCTGTGCTCGTACCCTGCTCTTGCCATGGTAAGACTCCAGCTATTAGGGGTCCTATATAGCGGTCAGATCTAGAAGCAGCAAGTGGCTTAAGTCCTAGAAAGCTTCTAGTATTTGCCAAGAGGACGGAGGTTTTTTATAAGATATGTCCTGGTTTTTGATAGGGGTTTTTAATTTTGTCATTAAAGCTAACTTCTGGTAACACTACGGACTCATTCTGTCTATGTGGGATCCTCATGGACAGGCCTGTTCAAACTAACCTACTACTAAGGACATGCCTTAAGGCAAATTGACATAATTGCTTTGTTTGCGTTGCTTCGCTTTGACAATCGTCATATGGTAACAATGTAACGCCTTGCTGCTTCACTGAGAATCTTTTCAAAGCAGAAATACACTCCGAGCGCTTGCCAAAACACTGCTGAGGGGCGACCGCGCTTAGAAAAACTGTCTTCTATTTAAAAAAAAAAAAAAAACATTTTTTAATTTTGATGTTGCATTTCGCGGGGCGTGAACTCAGCAGCTTCGGTATGGTAGGCGGAGTACACTACCACCACACCACGGCGCCCGCCTTTACCACGGGAATATTCTAATAAGAAGGGGCAGTGATCTGAGGGTGCCCGTAAAGTACTATCCTAACAATAACTACATCATCGCCGATAGAACCCTACTATCCTTTCTGCATGTCTTCCTCCAATAAGGCAGTGCGTAGTTCTAATTCCAATATGATAGAAATTTAAATCCCCACTTATTGTGTAGGCATGACAAGATTCCTTTAGGTTCCAATTTGGCCAGGTTTGCTTAGATATCAAAACCCTTAACGTTTTCAGCCATCCTTCGCTCACTTCACGGTAGATATACTATTTCAGCCTTAGCTTGCTTGCATAAATCTAAAGCGTTTTTGTCAGGAAAAATCTCTTTGGTAGCGCTCTGCCAAGAAAGTTTCTTTGCAATATAATTACGTTACATTTTCCTGTGTCTTGAGTCCACAAGTTTTTTTCGAGCCATCTCTTGAATAAATCGGTAAGAGTTTAGTGTAAGTTCAGAATTTGAGGTAGTACCGCTCCCTCACCCTCTCCTCACATGACAATCTTGAGGTCACAAGAGTCTCGCCTGCTAAATATTTATATGATAAATTCATGTGTGGAGCATGATTTCCGAGTAGGTGGGGTTAAAATTGGGTTGTGCAAGCTCTGAAGCTATAAAAATTTCTATTGCGTCTATCAACAGCAAAGCACCGATGTGATTCCACCCCCTAATGCTGGGTATGTGCACCATAAAGTTGCTGTTCGCAACTGTTGTGGCCACACAACGGTCTGTGCTACGATGAAGACAGCTACAGCTACAATTGTTTAGTATGATGAACGATTCCCATAAATGTAAGGCCGACGATGTCTCTGCTCTATACCAAACTAGATATAAGGGCAGAATGTCAATCATGATCTTATGAGCTTCGCATAGTGTTGTTCTTAGAGCACCGTCTATGCTGATCATGCTAGATCTGTGAACTTTTCTAAACAAAATTAGGCGTAACGCAATGCCTAAAGCAGTAAACATGGGTAGATAAGCAATATGGCTTGAAAAAACCAGAGACACGTAATTTTTAGACGAATAACTTTATAATCAGGTTTACGTAAATAATCTAATAGCAGAACTTAAATTTGGTTTATTGATGTATTTTGAAACGATGTTCCGTAATACCTTGCCAAATTTGGTTTGATTATGCATGAAGCCGTATCGAAATTCCATTTAATTACTCCTTTTTTCATTTCCATGCGAAGTAGGTTCATATTTTTTTTTGAAGTCAAGATAAATCAACTTCTTTCATGGTAGAAGTAGATCAAGCTCTGCAAGCTGTAATGACTTGTACTTCCACTCGAAATCGAAGAACAAAAACGTGCCTACAATTAGCTGAATACTCTTTTATAAATTCGTGATATGATTTGATCTTATGGTGATTCAGAATGTTGCTTATAACGAGCCAACCCAATTGGGCTATCCTGACTTAAATATATCTATCATGGACATTTTAACTTAAAGAGGAATGAAACTTGTCACTAAAGCATAATACTTATTGTTTAACAAAAAATATATATCCGTTCATACATGCATTCAAATATGTCACGCATTATTTACTAAATCACGTGAAACTCTCAAAAAGCCAACTTTAAGCAATGATAAAAATAGTCTTTGTTATTTTTAGTTCTAGTAAAATATTTAATTAAAATTTTCACCTTCACTTAAACCCTGATCAAAATCAATCAGCAGCAATTTACTCTTCCTCATGTCTGTCTGTCACTCAGCATTTAAAAACATCACGCATCACATCAGATGCACATCACATGACATTCTCATTGTCAACAGTCACCTTTACTTAATAATACGAATCAACATTTGCTGCGCTCTCACTACAAAAAAAAACTAAGTGTATTATACTATTGCTCAGCAAATATTTCAAATAATTTTAAATAATCTCTATCGGTGTTACCTTAATCCGAGCTTGTGCTCAATTTCTATAAAAAAAACAATAATTACTAGTAAGTAAATGACAGAGTGCTTGAGTGCTTAAGAGTGTATTTGAGCGCAGGTGAGTTTCGAAAGCCGGCAATAGCAAATAGCTGAAACATTGTTTATGTCACAGAGCTCTCAGATAATGGATTTGTTATTTCTTTAAGCCATGTGTTTACCAACGGTTTGCATGATCAAGCCAAACTCAGGTGCGTTTGTAGCATAGAAATGCGTATGCAAGTGTGACGTTGTGAGAGCGTGGTAATATGCAATGCTAAATCGGCAACGTGGAGAAAATATAAACAAAAGTCAAAGTGAGCATAATAACTTGTTTGTGGTTCTTGTTAGCTTCACTTCGTTGTCTGAGCGACGATCTAAGCCAAGTTTTATTCAGTTGTCTTTTAACGGTGTTACGAGTTGCACGTGTTTTGCGCATAAAACGTGACTACGAATTTTCTTCTTTTTATTTATGGTACATACGTGTATGTATGCGTGAAGAAGTGCTTATTGGAAAAAATTCCTGAATTTCCTAAATAGGAAAATTCAACAGAATAAACAGTGTATAGGAATAAAGCCTACAAGTACCTACTGACATATACTCAACTGAATGTGTGCGTATGATCATATCATATGATGCAATGTTCTCTAAATTTACAGTAAAACAATTATAAAGCGTGATTGTGCGCCTGGTGTATAAAAACCCTTGAAGTATTAACGGTAAACAAATGAATTATCTTGAAAAGTCATATCTAATTTTTAAGCAAACTAAAAATTATTTTTAAACTGATTGCTGTGCGTATGAATCTGGAAGATTTCTTGAGGTATCTTTGAGTAACATAAAAAAAAAATCAAAAGAATAAGTGCTCTATCAGATATTTGTTACTGTCCTACAAGATATTAAATCTCGTAATTACTTTTAATCCGGCGTACAGACCCACGAGTATGTATGCACCTCCGTTAATCTCGGTATCGGTAGATTTAATTGTCGGTGTAGACAGTTCAATATTTTGTTTATTGAGATGAACGTTTTCGGACTAAAAACTGAACTAGAACTGATCCAGAATACGCAGCACATAATACTCATTGCAACAACAGAACAGAGTTTTAACAAACAAAACCTAAGTGCAATCCACTCCCGAACTGAGAAGATCGATTAATTACTTTAAATGACAAAAAAGTCGTATTGGTACGAAATACATTTACTAAGTACATCGTTTGCACCCTAGATACTCAAGGAATATGAAATTAGCTCCGCAAGATCATTACTCTTTTACGAATATTTTATAAACGAATCTGCCTTGCACGT
This sequence comes from Eurosta solidaginis, assembly GCF_040869045.1. NCBI lineage: Eukaryota > Metazoa > Arthropoda > Insecta > Diptera > Tephritidae > Eurosta > Eurosta solidaginis. The sequence goes on from NC_090321.1 coordinate 30,876,866, forward strand.
ATACTAACACCATTGGGTGTTAGTCTGAGTGTAGGGTCAACTCCACCTTGCTTATTTGGGCCATCTAAGGCGGTTTTTGGCGTCACTTTAGCCAATAAATGCTATTTTGCACTAAGTAGGTAACTGACAAGTAAAGTCCTGTATCGGCAAATGAAAATCACGCTACACAAGTACCGTCGTGATAGGCCTTGGCGAAGGTGAGTACTGAAGAAGCTTTAATGATGAGCTGTACGAGATGCTCCTACGGAAACAAAGGAAGGCGGCGGCCCCACTCTGCTTTAAGGGCCATGTGGAAAATGATTTAAATTCCCTTGGTATTACCAATTGTCTCCAGTAAGCCCAACGAATAAGCGACAGTTGCGTCTTGTTGGACTACCAAAACCATTTAAACGGCTACACGCCAATTAACTAAGTAAGGCGACTGTAACTGAAAGAGATTAAAGTGCTAGCCTCCCTAGCGAATGAAGCAACAGTTCATATATTTATTTGGAAAAAACAACGTTGCCCTTGGACTGTGGTTACAAGCGATCCGAATATGTTACTCCGTTCAGAGGAGGGTCAAAAGCAGAAGGTCTTACACTCAGAGAAAAACGCCGTTCTAAAATCCAGCACCACCGGACTCAACTCAAGCTTTTCATGTTCTTACTTTTTTGTTCTTGAAAAACGAACGACCTGTTCTTAAAACAACAACCTTGTTCTTGAACTGACACCATTTTATTGAAAAACGAACGGCCGGTCTTAAAATATGAACAAATGTTCTATTAATGAGAACGATGTTCTTAAATCAAGCCCAAGAAAAAAAACGGTACAATTCGTGTGCACTACAATGTTAAATACACCATTTGGCAGCAGCTATCAAGCAGTTGTAGTGGCACAGCGGCTATGATGTTGCGCTTGCGATCGTGTTGCGCGAGTTCGATCACCACCAAACTCTGAATTTTTTAAAACAATTTTTTTTTGTTCTATTTTTTTAACCCTTATTTTTCGTTCAGTTCCATTCACATATCCACAGGTAATTCTCAAACTTGTTATGAAATGTTTTAAGTATATATGCAGATTACATCTTTAAATAAGAATAATTTCTCAATAAGAGAAATGTATGAGAAAATGCTTATTATGCATTTTTTCTTAAACTTTTGAATTTTAATAACAATTTTTTTGTTGTAAATATTCTTTATTTATGACAAAAATATTATTATTAATAAAACTTAAATAAATATATTTAAAAAAATACTTTCCCTCCCACCAAAGATCAAGCACGAACCGTTCTTAAATGGAGACCGATAAATATTAAATCGGCCCCAAATCGTTCTCGAAGCGTGAGAACGAAAAATCCATAATCAAGCCAAGTAGTGCTTGAAATGAGCACAGAAGGTTCACACATCAATACCAAAGTGGTCATAAAATACGAACGGTGTGCTTGGAAAAACTGTTCTTAAAACAAGCCCATCGGTCACAAGTTAAGAAAAAACGTACTTAACAGACTTTTGTCAACGAATGTTCTTAATTTTGAACTTGTTTCGTTCGTTTTAGAACGATTTTTTCTCTGAGTGTACCAATTTCTAAGTTAATAAATCTATCAGAGAAATTTTCTCGCCAATAGACACAGTGTCAATGTTGTCATCGTCCAGGGTTCTCCAACATAGAGCAGGGACATCAAATGGTGTTAAATCAGCATTTAGCCACTCGGTTCTACAGAGCATTTTTTCACTATTACCTATTGCCCGCTCTAAGTGCCGGTTCTTTAATGATATATTTTTATAACCAAGGGATTATGAATCTCAAAAGTTATTTTGGCTAGTTCAAGAAGGGATTTTTTAGTACCTTAAGCATGCATCAATCGCGTCCAACAACAGCAATTAAATAAAATATTTGTATGCACATTAGGGGAATTAAAGTCCTTATGGAAGCTTTCTCTCAAAAAACTCTTTTTACAGAGAGTCTTTCGCTAAGAAAATGTGAGCAATGATACATTACGTCTTCTGCGTTTTTAAGTTCGGAGGGAAAGAAAGGAGAGTCTACCCTAAGCTTATGTAAATACTCTTGGAAACCGCCGTGCCCACTCAATATATGCGTGAAGTGTTAGTTTAGCTCACCATGCTTCGGCTCATACGATTCCTCTATATTCCGAACTAACGTGAAGGTCCAGCGCCTTTCCTCGATTCTTACCACTATTCTTACCACCTAGCTATTGTTCGCGACCTTACACTTTTATTTACATCCTCAGATGGTCGCACGATTCCATTGTCATACAAATAGCCCATCTTCCTTGACAGCAGGTCTACTGAGGTTTTCTGAGATAAAACAAGGATCGCATCGTCGTACACCGTCCGATAAGCACTTGCTATTCATGTAGCATATAATATTATCGAGTAAATTATAATTTTTTTTTTTTTTTTTGAGATTAGCTGACGGGTAAGCCACCCAGTCCGCCGATGTTGGGCATTATTAAGGCTAACTCATCCACAGTCCGCATTGAGCTCACCAAACCTATCTATCTAAAATCCGCCTAAGTTTTTGGAAAATCTCCAACTAATCAAAATTGCTGAGTCCGAATACTTGTTTGTACCACAACAAATTCAAATGCGCCTATGTCGTCGTTCGTTTATTATCCAGATGTGTCAAGATGACATTAAAAAGCATCTCTCTTCTGTAAAAAATTATACCCCTTTATTTTGGAATTACAATATTAAGGATTATACCATACTTCGTTTTTTGCCTTATGCACATTTTCACCAATTAAGTGCGATTGACAGCAACAACAACACACGAAACAAGTGCATATGAACATATTTCAGTGAATGTTTGTGTTGTGCCTTGCGGAAATTACTTAACCAGAGCAATACGAAATATGAAACATGTATTTCAAGAATGGGCCTATTTATGTACATACATACTACCACTTATATACTAGAGGCACACAGTTGTACATACATACATATGTGGATAAATATGTAAGCATGCTTTTGATTAGAAATGTTTGTCACAGCATGTATTCAGCAAAACAAAAAACGAGAACAGCAATAAACATCTCGTCATCGATTACGCGATGCATTGATGTTGTGACCATTTGCGAGTAGTCATATGAAGATCTACAGTTGTGACCACGAAAATAGCAGCGAAATATGTTGAACAATTTTGTAATTTATTTTGGTTTTTTTTTTTAATTTATTTTAGAAAAAGCTTTAGGTTAGGTTAGGTTGCCAGGGCTGAGCTGAACACTATAACAGCTCACTACTTAGGCCACCAACGGGTCCATTATAACACCCTATACGGTCCCAAAAGAGGACCCCTACCCTGCCTAAAGCGGGTCAAACCACCTCGTGGAAATTATAAATTTTGCCAGAGCCTTTACTTCATAGCAAGAGACCTCAGCGAGGTCATGTAGAAAAGGTTTACCAAGGATAGCCATCCTACGCCTACTAAGCGCTGGACAGTGACAGAGAAGGTGCTGGACGCTCTCTTCCTCTTCTGTACATCTGCAGCTGCGACAATAGTCGAAGGCCGTTACCCCCATTCTAGCACCATGCGTGCCTATTAAGCAATGCCCTGTTAGAACCCTTATCAGGGACGATAGAACTGATTTGTTTAAAATCAGAAGCGCTTCTGTGCGCCCCTTGTCATACGAGGGCCAGGTTTGCCTGGATGTCTCACACGATGATATGGCTGACCATAGTCCATTTGCGATTCTTATAGTGCTTGTCTTCACACGAAGCCTGAAAGTGGCCATGGGTATGCCTACCGAATCATTTCCCGGAAGGATATCGTCGGTGGTGCCTCTTCTGGCCAGCTCGTCTGCTCTGCAATTGCCTTCGATATCCCTAGAAAAGGCTTTACTGAACTGCATAACGAAAACAACGAAAACACTGCAAATCAATTTAAAACCTCTTTCAAAACATTTCGAAAATTCGGGAAAATTTCGAACTTCTATTTCGAGTTCTCTGAATTTTTTTGTGTATGCAGTTTTGTAGCTCAGTCAATGTTAGGGCTTCATTCTGTATTGTGAACAATAGCTCAGACGAACGATTCGCCTCCAAACGCTTTCGTCTAGGAATGGTATTCTCTATCATTTTCGTTAGAGCTTTACGTTCTTACTTTATGTCATAAAGGAAGGCCAAAGTAAGTGTCAAATGATATGTTGTCATCGTTTACATAGTGAAAATATACTAGCGATTCCTCTCTGAGGCGAAACGAACATTCCTTTCGTTATAGAGAATGAGGCGCTTAATCTAACAAAGCAAAAATATTTTTTTTCAAAATTTCATATTTTCTTACATGGAGGAAATCAACAACCTTCGGAAAAAAAGTAAACGAGTAAGTACGTCTAGGTTCGGGGGAACCGAACATTATATACCCAACATGAGTGCTCTATATGTATGTATATAAAGGATATATTTAACGTCACGGGCATTAAATGATATGATAATTTTGTGATGGTTAAAATTTTTAAGACAGTGAGCATGGTCATTAAAGAATTTTCCTTAGATCTATTATGTTAAAACCAATTCTTCAAAATTGACAGACCTCTGCCCACCAAAGACTCGGCAAAAACAAAAAAAAAAGTTATTATATATATAGATCAACCACTACCAACTTGCTAGAGTTCACTTCTTTCATAATGTCTGGATTTTTAAACAATGGATGTGATCTATACCGACTTCCGTAAAGCGTTTGACTCTATCAATCATGAGCTTTTAGTATACAAACTTGATTTACTTGGGTTTCCGAAGCATTTACTTGTATAGCTCGAAAGCTACCTCGCTAATTGCACTCAACAAGTTTTGTTTAAAAACAGTCTTTCAAGGTTGTTTGATGTAACGTCTGGTGTGCCTCAGGGTAGTCATTTGGGTCCATTAATTTTGACCTTGTTATACTCAGTTGAGCAGAGCTCACAGAGTATATTAAGTTTGATTGGATAACGGTTGGTTGTACATATATAAAGGAATCGAGATAGATATAGACTTCCATATATCAAAATAATCAGGATCGAAAAAAAATTTGATTGAGCCATGTCCGTCCGTCCGTCCGTCCGTCCGTTAACACGATAACTTGAGTAAATTTTGAGGTATCTTGATGAAATTTGGTATGTAGGTTCCTGAGCACTCATCTCAGATCGCTATTTAAAATGAACGATATCGGACTATAACCACGCCCACTTTTTCGATATCGAAAATTTCGAAAAACCGAAAAAGTGCGATAATTCATTACAAAAGACCGATAAAGCGACGAAACTTGGTAGATGAGTTGAACTTATGACGCAAAATATAAAATTAGTAAAATTTTGGACAATGGGCGTGGCACCGCCCACTTTTTAAAGAAGGTAATTTAAAATTTTGCAAGCTGTAATTTGGCAGTCGTTGAAGATATCATGATGAAATTTGGCAGGAACGTTACTCTTATTACTGCATGTACGCTCAATAAAAATTAGCAAAATCGGAGAAGGACCACGCCCACTTTTAAAAAAAAAATTTTTTTAAAGTAAAATTTTAACAAAAAATTTAATATCTTTACAGTATATAAGTAAATTATGTCAAGATTCAACTCCAGTAATGATATGGTGCAACAAAATACAAAAATAAAAGAAAATTTAAAAATGGGCGTGGCTCCGCCCTTTTTCATTTAATTTGTCTAGGATACTTTTAATGCCATAAATCGAACAAAAATTAACCAATCCTTTTGAAATTTGGTAGGGGCATAGATTTTATGGCGCTAACGGTTTTCTGTGAAAATGGGCGAAATCGGTTGATGCCACGCCCAGTTTTTATACACAGTCGTCCGTCTGTCCTTCCGCATGGCCGTTAACACGATAACTTGAGCAAAAATCGATATATCTTTACTAAACTCAGTTCACGTACTTATCTGAACCCACTTTACCTTGGTATGAAAAATGAACGAAATCCGACTATGACCACGCCCACTTTTTCGATATCGAAAATTGCGAAAAATGAAAAAAATGCCATAATTCTATACCAAATACAAAAAAAGGGATGAAACATGGTAAGGTAATTGGATTGTTTTATTGACGCGAAATATAACTTTAGAAAAAACTTTATAAAATGGTTGTGACACCTACCATATTAAGTAGAAGAAAATGAAAAAGTTCTGCAGGGCGAAATAAAACACCCTTAAAATCTTGCCAGGTATTACATATATAAATAAATTAGCGGTATCCAACCGATAATGTTCTGGGTCACCCTAGTCCACATTTTGTTCGATATCTGGAAAACGCCTTCCCATATACAACTACCACCACTCCCTTTTAAAACTCTCATTAATACCTTTATTTTGATACCCAAATCGTACAAACTCATTCTAGAGTCACCCCTGGTCCACCTTTATGGCGATATCTCGAAAAGGCGTCCACCTATAGAACTAAGCCCCACACCCTTTTAAAATACTCATTAACACCTTTCTTTTGATACCCATATTGTACAAACAAATTCTAGGGTCACCCCTGCTCCACCTTTATGGCGATATCTCGAAACGGCGTCCACCTATGGAACTAAGGAATACTCCCTTTTAAAATACTCATTATCACCTTTCTTTTGATGCCCATATTGTACAAACAAATTCTAGGGTCACCCCTGGTCCACCTTTATGGCGATATCTTGAAAATGCGACCACCTATACAACAACCACCACTCCCTTTTAAAACCCTCATTAATACCTTTAATTTGATACCCATATCGTACAAACACATTCTAGAGTCACCCCTGGTCCACCTTGTGGATATATTCCGAAAAGGTGTCCACCTATAGAACTAAGCCCCACACCCTTTTAAAATACTCATTAACACCTTTCTTTTGATACCCATATTGTACAAACAAATTCTAGGGTCACCCCTGGTCCACCTTTATGGCGATATCTCGAAACGGCGTCCACCTATGGAACTAAGGATTACTCCCTTTTAAAATACTCATTAACACCTTTCTTTTGATACCCATATCGTACAAACAAATTCTAGGGTCACCCCTGGTCCACCTTTATGGCGATATCTTGAAAATGCGACCACCTATACAACAACCACCACTCCCTTTTAAAACCCTCATTAATACCTTTAATTTGATACCCATATCGTACAAACACATTCTAGAGTCACCCCTGGTCCACCTTGTGGATATATTCCGAAAAGGTGTCCACCTATAGAACTAAGCCCCACACCCTTTTAAAATACTCATTAACACCTTTCTTTTGATACCCATATTGTACAAACAAATTCTAGGGTCACCCCTGGTCCACCTTTATGGCGATATCTCGAAACGGCGTCCACCTATGGAACTAAGGATTACTCCCTTTTAAAATACTCATTAACACCTTTCTTTTGATACCCATATCGTACAAACGCATTCTAGAGTCACCCCTGGTCCACATTTATGGCGATATTTCGAAAAGGCGACCACCTATAGAACTAAGGCCCACTCCCTTTTAAAATACTCATTAAAACCATTCGTTTGATGCCCATATTGTACAAACAAATTCTAGGGTCACCCCTGGTCCACCTTTATGGCGATATCTCGAAACGGCGTCCACCTATGGAACTAAGGATTACTCCCTTTTAAAATACTCATCAACACCTTTCATTTGATACCCATATCGTACAAACGCATTCTAGAGTCACCCCTGGTCCACCTTTATGACGATATCTCGAAACGGCGTCCACCTATAGAACTAAGGCCCACTCCCTTTTAAAATACTCATTAACACCTTTCGTTTGATGCCCATATTGTGCAAACGCATTCTAGAGTCACCCCTGGTCCATCTTTACGGCGATATCTCGAAAAGGCGTCCATCTATAGAACTTAGGTCCACGCCCTTTTAAAATACTCATTAATACCTTTCATTTGATACCCATATCGTACAAACGCATTCTAGGGTCAACCCTGATCCACCTTTATGGCTATATCCCTAAATGGCGTCCACCTATAGAACTATAGCCCACTCCCTCATAAAATACTCTTTAATGCCTTTCATTTATACACATGTCATACAAACACATTCCAGGGTTTCCCTCGGTTCATTTTCCTACATGGTTATTTTCCCTTATGTTATCACCATAGCTCTCAACTGAGTATGTAATGTTCGGTTACACCCGAACTTAACCTTCCTTACTTGTTTATAAATGACTTACCACAAACTCTTATACATTCCCGAACTCTTATATATGCGGATGATGTTAAATTTTTTGCTACTCATACTTGCCTTCGGAGTCTTTCCGCGTGGAGTTTCTTCAGGCAAACTTGAATTCATTTCCATGCTGGTGTGCTGCAAATCTACTAGTTTTGAAATGCTCGAAGTGCAAACTAATGACATTTCACCGAGTGAATCCAAGTTTGACATCGTATACGCTAAACAGCACGGCTTTGGATCGTATGTGTGTTATAAGTGATCTGGGCGTTCTTTTTGATCCAAAACTGACTTTTAGTACGCATATTTCATCAATGGTAAACAAAGCAACGGGTATACTCGGTTTCGTGAAGCGATGGGCTAAGGAGTTTAATGCTCCGTATCTGACTAAGACGCTCTACACATCGTTGGTACGACCAATCTTAGAGTATGGTTCGTGTGTCTGGTGCCAAGGGTATCAAAACTTTATAAAGCGTATTGAGTCGGTACGTAAGCAGTTCATTATATTTGCACTACGTGGTCTTAACTGGGATTCAAGTGTGCATTTGCCACCATATACAAATAGGCTTCTCCTTATTAATCTGCCAAATCGAAGAACTTTACTAGGGGTAATGTTCATTCATAAGCTCATTATGGGCGAAATTGACTCCTCTGATCTTGTTAGTCTACTAAATTTTGCTGTTCCTCGTAGAACGTCCAGGCACTTTGTGCCCTTTCATTTACCACTTTGCAGCAACAACTTTTATAACTTCATCAGCTTTGAATGTTCGTTTACCGCGGTGCATAATTCAATACTCTCACGTCTGGCCGGATATTTTGTACTTTCTTTCATATGTATGGTTGAATTTAATATATATATCTGTATTTAATTATTTTAATAGTAACATTAATTTATGATAATATTATCTTAGTAGTCTACCGCTTTGTGTCTTGGTTGACTTTAATCCAAATAAATAAAAATAAATAATAATATATGTTACCTGGAATCATGCAACGACCCTACTGTGCGAAAACAAATTTTCAATTTAATCAACTTCCCGATAAGCTAGAAGCTTGAAACTTGGAATATAGTTCAGAACCGGACGACAATGCAATAATAAGAAAAAAACTCCGATGGCGCATTGCGCATGGATCGAAACATTTCAAAAAGTCGTATTTGTGGTCCGATTTGGCTTTAAATACGATTTGTGAAGAAACTAAGAAATATAGAAAACTGCGGTTTGTTCCAATAGAAAGAGCGTTAAATTTCCTATAAGAAGCTCTCAAAAAGTGAACAATGGTATTTTCGCACAATAGGGTCGTTTCATAAATCCAGGTCACATATGTATATTGTTCGCGTAAACAGGATTAGCTTGGTGTCATTGGGCCACTTGAGGGCAGCACGCTCATTAAAAAAAAAACAAAAACAATACTAACTGGCTCTGATTTACGATTGCAAAACTTCCAAAATTTGTTCAATTAAATTTGGGCGGTGCCACGCCCATTCTCCAAAATTTAACAACATTTTTATTTATGTTTTAATTTTTCTTACTTTGCTACACCATATTACTACTGACGTGAAATATCAGTATACTTTGAAAAAAAATTTTTTTTTTGAAAGAGCGTGGTCGCCAACCGATTTTGTGAATTAAGCAAGGTGTAAATATAATAGTAAGGACACCCTCCATACTATATTCTAAAGATCTTTTAATTTAGGACTTGCAAAATTTTAAAATTTTCCTCTTCTAAATATGGGCGTTGCCACACTAATTTTCAAACAATGCTATCTTCTACTTTTTGTAAAGTTGCATTTCAAGTTTCATCAATTTATCGGTATTCGATAATAAATAATAGCATTTATTCAATTTTTCAAATTTTAGATAGATATTTTTTTAAGTGGGCGCCGTGCATAAGCAATTTCGTATACTATCACAAAACATGTACATATATAATAGTAAGAATAACCTTCGTGCCGAATTTCAACATAATATTTTCAATGGCTTTAGCTTAACGGTTTGCAAAACTTATAACATAGTAGCAATAGTGGAACATACATTTTTTTTTTTCACGCAAAAAGGGAGCATCCCTTGACAAGAATTTAATTAACGGAATTTGATCAAAATTGCTATTGCTATTTTTCTGTTAGTTACTGTATATATATTTGTATCCGCAGTTATATACATATATCTAGAAGTGCAGGAAGAAGTCGAAGAGCTGCTCAATTCTAGTTTTGACTTGGCTTTAGATTGCTTTTGTATCAGTCTATTCGTTGCATTCACTGCATTTTAACGGTAAAACGAGTACAACTTTTTTCTACAAGCAAAAAAAAGTTGTTACATACATACAAACATGCATAGCATAACATAACTTAGCGGCTAAGTAACTGCAAGCAGTAGTGCATTGCATTAGTTTTATTTGAAACAACAACACCAACAACAATAAGAACATAGAACAACAGATTGTTAGCTAGATTGCAATGATGCAGCATAAGAAAGAAGAAAGATGATGAGGAAGAAGAAGCATACATACATTTGGAAAGTAACTATCGAGTAAAGAAAGCAATTTATTTCCATTTACCGGCATACATAACGCCATAAAGTAATTTTTATAAGTACTTATTCCGCACATAGTTACCATTCCTGCTACATATATACATAAAGATGTGTATTTATGAGCGTTTTCATACCCAGCATTAAAAACAATTCTAGCTGGCTGAGGTTTTTCATAACAATAAATGTCCATGTTTTTTTATGAAATTAATGCTTATAAACAACTGTACAGAACCTTTTGCAAAGTAGGCAAACGCCCGAACTCGTTCTCGTTGAAAAGATGGGTACCGGTGCGTATGAGTAACATTTCTTAAAAAGTGATACTTTAAAACTCTGAGAAAGCCAGATAGGGCGTTCTTCCATTTTCTGCTCATTTAGCGCGTTTCGAACTAGCAGCCTCTTGTATCATATCGTGCTGGATGAGGTGATCCAGTGATACTTAATAGTGGCACAATCGCATCCATATGATAGGACATCAATAAAAGTCCCTGCAGGTTTGACATAAATGAAATGTTTGTGCGAGATCTTACTGGATTGCTAAACTCAGCAAATAATCATGTTTGGAAATAGTTCTAATTGATATTCAGAGAATGCACAAGTACTTATGTAGCTGTAATTCAAACGAGATGTCCTCAAATTTAGAACACTAATAAAGAGCTCTCATTAGTGAAGTTTGATTCTCAAATTTCAAAAACTGAATCTTTTTCGTCAAGTTCTGGATTCCAAACAACTATTTTATTTTGAGCGGCTAAAGCCTGTTTACTTTGCGGCTAATGATTCTGCTGCTCTTTAAAAGTCATATCTGGGTATACATAAATAACTCTCCCTGTCTTTCCTAGCTGGGATGACATGACTCGAAATGGCAGATACAACTCTGTTTGGTAATGCGTTTGCAGTTTCTTTTGAGATGGAGAAAAATGCTCCTTTTGCGCTTTCTCAGGTCACTGGTGGTCCTAAGTGGCACTTGGTTCCAGTCAGAATCACATCTGGTTCGAAGATTGACCAAAGATAGCTCAACACTGCCATGGGTCTATTTAAAATGAATTACATCCCCGCGATCACTTTTTCTCAATCAGTATTGTGCCTTCGCTCTACGTCAAGGGAACTGCGACTTCGGCCCACTTTATTCGGTCTAAAAAAGGTCCACAACTCACTACCATCGTGGCAAGGATGGGAGCAGCTTTGGAGATAAGTCCTGGAGAAGCAAAACACTTTAAGATTCATCTTATATGAAGCGTAATCGCTTCTGGCCCAGAGGCCAACGCCGGCGGTTGCATATTTGCCTGCCCCACCGAAATTCCTGTGTTCAAGTGCCGAAAAAGCATGAGGACCTTCGGTGTGGTAGGCAAAACAGGCTTTAATACTTGAGAATAACTTTTTTCAAATGAGCTCACGCCTCGTCAGGACTTTGGAAAAAAATCCGATGGAAGCACATTAAAAAACTCGAAGTATATCGGGTCTTATTTATTGTTTTAGGAGAAGGTGAGCGTTACCAACCTTGTTAACTTCCCATACCGTGACAAATTATATTGGCCAAAGACCACAGTAAAAAATATTCCTTAAATTAAAGGTCACTCACTTTATTTTTGGCAACGAAGAGAATCCTAACTTAGGATACAAATCTGCTAGATTTCAGTATAGGGAATGTGATTGCCTGTTTCTTTGTCCAGTTCCCGGCAGTGGATACAGAAGCATTGGCTAGTCATATCCAACAAAAAGAGCAGATATAGGAAAGCTAGAGAAGATTTTACTATGGTTGTGAAAATAAGCACAGTCCACGTAGAGACACACAGGACTCGTTACGGATACAACCTGAGTCCCTGCCCCTTCTCATGGAAGGATTTTTTTAAAGTCGACGCAAAATGATTGGCTCAGCCAACTCGTGTTACCGTCGTCCCACTCGATTTGCAGTGACACGTTTGAACCGTTCTGCAAAGCTGTTTTCCAGTGCAAGAATGCGTGGAAAGACTGCGTGACTGCGTCTGCATACTTTTCACATCACTTAATCATGCCGACGAGTCTTATGAAATACTACGATCTTCGAAATCGCGGGCTTTATTTGGTTTCGTGGTGCCAGCGCGCGGAATATAACTGCGGCAGCATCATGTGAAATGCTTATCAGTAGCAATAGTTAAACTCTTTACAACTCAGGGGTAAGGTGGTCGATCTTAACCTTGGAGAGTCTTGAGTGAAAATTTGCTCTCGGACCAAAGGTACGTAGAAATACAACTTTTTTAATATGCTCTATGTAAGATCGAGGCTTTAAATAAGCGGACTGGTCATACTTTAGCCAAATTCCCTTAGTCCATAAGTATACTGGTCCGACGTTGGAGCGTGGATGATTCTGCTAACCGTAAAATTTATTTAAAAGGATCTTTTGTTTGTGCTAAAAATAGAATCCCTTCAAAAAATGAGATTAGTCTAGGATGAATCCGGGATGAGCCGTTTATTAGTGTGTGACCAATTCCAGTTTTGATCTCTTTGTATGAGTTGAGCTGTTCCCCTTTGTACCCATATGGGAACATATGAAGACTAGTCCTTTTTCGGTTCAAAAAGGACTCAAATAGTTCCCAGTCGCATTTTTCATGACAGAAACACAATCGAAGGGTTTACCAAGTCACCAAATCTATTTGATGTAAGGTTTTCGCCCGTTTTTCAGAAATTAATAAAAAATATTCTCCGAAAAATAAACCCTAATCTGGCGTTGCCTTTAAGTCCTAGTAATGTAGGTTCGGTATAGGGCTCTACATTTTTCTTAAATAATTCGATTGAGCCACCTGTAAACTTTTTTATTTTACTCATTTCGTTGATGTTTTTTTATAATTTCTTAAAATGGCCTACATGGATTTCAAACTGGCTAATCCCAACTTTACCCGAAAGGGACTAAAGGGTATTAATTATGCCAAATGAAGACAAAAGAGATAGATGTGTGACTAATCTCTTTAGCGATAAATCGTACGGATTTTTGCAGGGATATATTTGGAAGTTTCTTACTATCAGAGATGCTTTAACAAATTTTTTTAAAACTCATCACAAATTTTTTATGACTGGGTTGATATCAGAAGCAGCATTAGAACTTAGTGCGAACAAGAAGAAAAATAAGCTCAAGAAATTCTAGAATGGCAGAACAGAATGTGGCAGCGTCATTTATAGCAGCAATAAATTCTGGAAAGCCAAAGGCTGCAACCACAAAAACACAAACAACAACAACAAAAACAGGCGCTGCTGCTGCAATCGAAGTATTAGAGTTCGAAGTCGTCACTGAAACAGCAGCCAGTTGATAACGCTACAAACGCGTTTTTCTCATTTCATCAGCAACAAGAACATGCTAAACTAACAAGAATTGCAAGTACAAGCAAAAGTAGCAACAAAAATACACGCAGCTACAGCGACAGTGACAGTGACAGCAAACAAGAAAAACAAAAACTACAAATCAAATGAGTTCGTGGCCCATTTCTGCACAAACTATGTCAAGCTCCAACTTTTTCGGAAAAATCATGCTGAGTGCTTGGACCTGGATAAAGGAAAAATGAAAAAAACTTAAAATTTTTCAAACAAAAACAATTTAAAACAATAAGTTCTCAAATAACACTGACTTACAAATGGTGTTGCTGCAAATTTGTGTCCTGAATTTTCCTTGTTAACCCAAAAAAAATCAAAAACGTCCATTCAAACATAAATTGAAGTGGAGAAAAATAAAATAAGAAAAAACAAGTAAGGAAGGCTAAGTTCGGGTGTAACCGAACATTACATACTCAGCTGAGAGCTTTGGAGACAAAATAAGGGAAAATTACCATGTAGGAAAATGAACCTAGGGTAACCCTGGAATGTGTTTGTATGACATGGGTATCAAATGGAAGGTATTAAAGATTATTTTAAAAGGGAGTGGGCCATAGTTCTATAGGTGGACGCTATTTCGGGATATCGCCATAAAGGTGGACCAGGGATGACTCTAGAATGTGTTTGTACGATATGGGTATCAAATGAAAGGTATAAATAAGGGTTTTAAAAGGGAGTGGCCCTTAGTTATATATGTGAAGGCATTTTAGAGATATCGACCAAAATGTGGACCAGGGTGACCCAGAACATCATCGGTCGCTAATTTACTTATATATGTAATACAACGAAGAGTATTCCTGCCAAGATTCCAAGGGCTTTTGATTTCGCCCTGCAGAACTTTTTCATTTTATTCTACTTAATATGGAAGGTGTCACACCCATTTTACAGAGTTTTTTCTATATTATATTTTGCGTCAATAAACCATTACAATTACAATGTTTCATCCTTTTTTTCATATTTGGTATAGAATTATGGCATTTTTTTTTTAATTTTTCGTAATTTTCGATATCGAGTTCAGATAAGTACGTGAACTATGTTTAGTAAAGATATATCGATTTTTGCTCAAGTTATCATGTTAAGGGCCGAGCGGAAGGACAGACGGTCGACTGTGTATAAAAACTGGGCGTGGCTTCCACCGATTTCCCCATTTTCACAGAAACCAGTTATCGTCATAAAATCTATGCCCCTACCGAAATTCACAAGGATTGGTTATTTTGGCATTAAAAGTATTCTAGACAAATTAAATGAAAAGTGGCGGAGTCACGCCCATTTTAAAATTTTCTTTTATTTTTGTATTTTGTTGCACCGTATCATTACAGGAGTTGAATGTTGACATAATTTACTTATATACTGTAAAGATGTTAAATTTTTTGTTATAATTTGACTTAAAAAAATTTTTTGTTAAAAACTGGGCGTGTTCGTCATCCGATTTTGCTAGTTTTTATTTAACACACATATAGGAATAGGAGTAACGCTCTTGCCAAATTTCATAATGATATCTTCAATGACTGCCAAATTACAGCTTGCAAAACGTTCAAATTACCTTCTTTCAATAGTGAGCGGTGCCACGCCCATTGTCCAAAATTTTACTAATTTTCTATTCTACGACACCTACCAAGTTTCATCGCTTTATCCGTCTTTGGTAATGAATTTTCGCACTTTTTCGGTTTTTCGAAATTTTCGGTACAGAAAAAGTGGGCGTGGCTGTGGTCCGATTTCGTTCATTTTAAATAGCGATCTGAGGTGAGCGCCCGGGAACCTACGTACCAAATTTCATCGAGATACCTTAACATTTACTCAAGTTATCGTGTTTAGGGACGGACGGACATGGCTAAAGGAATTTCTTTTTTTGTTCAGATCATTTTGATATATATAAAAGTCTATATCTATCTCGATTAATTTATGCAGTTACGGATTACCGTTATGCGAACAAAGTTAATATACTCTGTGAGTTCTGCTCAGCTGAGTATAATTAACAAGAAAACTAAGCAACAAAATACCAAAATAGCATAAACACCCCCCTCCCCAACAAAAAACCCTCCAGGTAAATAAATGCAATTCCAAACTAGCAATCATCAACAACAATCTCACAAATCCAGCAGCGTTCTAAATAAATAATTTGTTTGCTTACCTGGTGCTTTACTGTCAGTTGTAGCTAAAAATTAGAGCAATCGCAACAACACTTTGCACTTTGTTGTTGGCACTTTGGATGCAGTCGCTGCAGCTCAACCAGTAATCACGCAAACGTCCGCCAATTGGTTTGTACTTATTATTACCTTGTTGTTGTTGGTGGTGCTGACGCTGCTCTATTTTCTGAAGCACACTCTTAATTTTCTTTGATATCATGCTCTTCCGCTGACATTTGCATGCTTGCACTTAGCATTTCGGTAGGGTGGGGGAGCATTTTAATCATTTGCAGCGTTGCTTCAATTTTGTACGTGATTGTTTGCGGAGCTGTAAGATGTGTTTGAACACGTTTAATAAATAATATATATATATGGGGTATTTCGACCAATTTTGAACCCGACCCCTTTAAAATTGGCTTAAAGTTTTTCTTCTTTTTCTAGCTTACGAAAGACGTTTTTCAGAATTTTTTCAAATTTTTTCATCCAACTCAAAAAAAGTTATGAATTTAAAAAAAAACACCGTTTTTGTTTTCAAAATGCTATAACTTTTTCAAAAATTTACCGTTTGGGATCTTTTTTTTTTAAATTTGCTTTTAAATGTACTTTTCGGAAAAAATACAAAAAAATGTTTAAAGTTTTTTTTTTTTGTAATTTTTCAGTTTTTCGAGATTTTTCGAATTTCGCCATTTTTTTTCTCATAAAAAACTTCAATGAATTCTGCAATCATCCTCACTAATCCCGGAGTGGGCCGATAATTTTTATTTAGTTGAAAAAAAAAATTAATTGAAAAAAAAAAACTTTAAAAATTTGTTTGTATTTTTTCCGAAAAGTACATTTAAAAACAAAGTTTCTAAAAAGAAAAAGATCCCAAACGGTCAATTTTTGAAAAAGTTATAGCAAAATTATCGGCCCACACCGGGATTATATATATGTATATATATTAGGCCGGGTCGATTTGTGGGGAGGCAAAAATATCGCCCATTGCTCTGTGAAAATCATATTCTAGGGATCAAAATAAGAAACTTTGCCGAAGGAGCCATACCTCTAAAACGAATTCTAATGCCCCCCCCCCCCCTTTGGGTCATAGGAGCAAATTTTTAAAAATCCCACTTTGAAATGCCTATGTTTTTTCTTTTTGGAGTTTATTTTTCTCTTTAGAAATTTATTTAGTCAGAACATATGTAAATGAAAAAATGAATTTAACTTAGTAATAGAAAAGAAATTAAAAAAAATTATTATAAATTAGCGTTTTTACAGCCCCCTTTTAAAACCAAGGCATTACTGTGATGCATTTGCATGTCGTAAACATAGTTGTGTGGGTTTTTTATTCAACCGTTTTAAAAAATTAAGGTATCACTGTGACACAATTGCATATCGTAAAATTGCTTGTGTTATTTTTTTAAGCCACCACAAGACACAGCAGGTAGAATTGAAATTGCCCCTACCCAAAAGTTCGACCCAAAGGGGGAACATCAGAATTCGTTTTAGAGGTATGGTTCCTTCGGCAAAGTTTCTTATTTTGATCCCTAGAATGCGATTTTCACAGAGCAATGAGCGATTTTTAAATCGACCCGCCCTAATATATATATATATATGTAGGTCATGTAGAAAACCTGCTAAAAAGGTGAATTTTGTTAAATGGAGGATGGTCAGAATATTGCCTAGCCCACGGGGCCATAAGTCTCTCATAATACCTAACGTATGGCTCGGTATCATAGGCGGCATAGAGTGTGTGCAGTACTTAAGGAAAATCATGGAAACGTTAATTATAACCTCAAAGCCACTGTGTATGTGCGAACGTTTTCTCATTTCTCGCTTTCTCCCCCCTGTCACTCCTTGTCCTTGTTTCTATCCTGTGCCTTCACTTATACCTCATCTTCGCTGTATCATCCTCTCAGGAAATTTATCACTTCTTTTCTACCTTTCTCGCCCTCTCCTCTCTCTCCTTTTTCACCACCCTCTCCAACAATAAATGCAATTTTTCGAATAGATAATTCCTTGACCCATTTATTTGCAAAACACTTTTTATGTTCTAGCCCAACTTGGTTTTGCCTTCATATTTAAGGAAAATAATTTCAAGAAACCGCTATCCTACTTTCCTTATCCTCTCGTTGCGCTCTCCTCTTTTAAACTATCTTTTTAATCTCATTTTTCTTTCACTTCCTCCTTTTTTATCTTTTCCCAACTTTATCCTTCAAGTCTCTTTTCCTCTACCTCTCTATCTCGCTCTCCCCTGGCATGCCTAGAGGTAAGGAGAACCTCTTTCTCTACGTCTTCTTCCTCTTATCAATCACCTTCTCTTTATCTCTCCTTCTCTATATTCTATTAAAAAGCGCACTAATATAATTTTTTTCTAATACGGCGCCAAAAATACTAAACATTAACCTTAGCCCATGACTACTTAAGTACTAAACAGAAAGCAAGTCGCATCCAATTTTTCAGAGTAGTTCTGTCCCTGATCCATGATCTGGAGTCAAAATTATTCCTCAATTTTACCTTTATATCAAATTTAAAACAAATTACTAAATTATATGCCTGTGAAATTTCAATTAAAAATTTTATATGTGAAATATGTTGATTATATCGCCAACCATTTCTGATGTTATATTATGAGAAAGGTCGGAATCCTTAATCCATGCTTATAGCGTTTTCTTTTCTGGCTTTAGTGTTACGCTTTTTGTACGCCGCGCAATGGTTGTTGTTCTATTCTAAAAAACAGGCAACGCCTTTACGGAGTATTTCGTTCTTTTGTGAAAATTGTTGCCTGCTCGCAACGCAAAAGCGTTACACTTTTATCCTGTATAAAATGGCGGTGTGGCAGTGCAACTCTGTGAAACTCTCAATTCGCTCTTAAGTTCCACATATAGTCTGTTAATATGGCTGCACAGATCAACTAACAGATTTCGCATTCACGAGTTCAAAATTACTTCGTTCTGCGCATCTACGTCACAGTTGACTGTTTGAGCGAATGAAAGAACGAGAGCAAAAAACAAGAGCTAAAGGAATTTGACGTAAGGGTTGTCCATAAAAAAGAGAAGATCTAATGTTTACATGCGCAATGCGCAATATGTGATTTGTGATATGAGTGAATGTGGTGAGATGAAATGTTCTTTGTATGCACTGTTGACAATTTTCTGGTGTAGGAGTAACACTATTAAGGCCATTGTTTACTACATAGTTTGGCAGCTTTAGTAGAGGTTATGTAGCGAATAGAGTGGAAGGCAGTGGACTAGGCAGTCGAATGTCATATAATGAAGGAATGGTGTTCGGAGATTTTTCAAAGTTAAAAAAAAAAATGATAAGAGCTTTAATAAAAATAAAACTATTGTTTTAATAACAACAAAAACGGCTTATATATTCTATATACATAAATTCGTAAGGATTATTTCACTTTAAAATTTGAGTTAAATAATCCAAAGTTTTTGTTTGAAATTGAGTCGAGAACTGTGCGTGTGAATGTGCGAATTTTCACCGATCAGCTGTTAGTTGCGCTACTTGGTAAAATTTACAATGATTAAGGCTTTACCATTTACTTAGCAAACAATTTATTTCAGAAAAGAAAACGCTATTAATTACATATGAAAATTTTAGCACGTTTTTTAGATACTTTCAAGGCGGATTCGGAATCATTTCGGTACTATTTCAATATCATTTTCGAATTAATTCATTTCAGCTCTATATCGGAATCATTTTAGTACATCTTTCGGGGTCTTTTCGAGATAGTTTTCAGGATCATATCGGGACTATTTCAGCATAATTTTGAAACTTTTTTATGTAAGCTCTAATTCGAAATCATTTTGATATATCTTTTGGGGTCGTTTTGATATAGTTGTCAGGATTATTTCTAGACATGCTGAGGATAATTTAAAAATATTGTTACGAATATTTGCAACACTAAGGGGTACTGCCATCTCTAAGCCGATGCTAAGCAGTGACTGTACGCACATCAATAATTCAATCATTATGTCTACACATATGTACATACACGCAGCGGAGATGAGATGCCCAAACACATGCAGACATGTTATTGAGATGCTCCTAAATGTAGGCAATTGTAATTGTCTAAGTGTCGCTCACACATACAAGCGCATGGGGTGTGAGAGAAGCTATACAAATTATACATCTGTAGTCGTAGCTGAGAAACCAGCTAGTAAGTTCTGGAATGGAAAAGCCTAGAAGTATGCAACTAGGAAATCAAAGAGTATAAAAATGCGAGAACAGTAGAGGCGAGAATTCAGTTTCATTTGAGCTATCAATCAGTTTGGTTATTAAGCCAGCTAGTTGCAAAGTATAAGTGTTATTGTTAAGTACTTTAATAAAGGCCATTTTTCCATTATTCAATATTGGAGTTATTTATTCAACAGTTTAGCGATACGAACTTAGCAAAAGGGCAAATAAGAGGATTTGCAGTAAATTCGTTACAATATATTATATTTCAGAGCTTTTTTTGGAATAATTTAGGCATTTATTGGGATAGTCATTGTAATTTAAGGACATGCGGGACTCTAACTTGATAGCTAAGCGTTACTTTTATAATCTAAACCACATTTTGCTTGGACAATAGCCCTCGTGATTTATTTAATAATTTGGGATGGACAAGGCGACAGCTGTTTCGATTATACCTTGTAAATCCCTTCAAAGCCTTTTCTCTCGGGAGTGGGATTTAAACCCGCACTCCTACGATGGTTGAAGTGTTACAATGCATTCAGCCACATCATACCTTAATTTTTGTAAACTTTATCCCCATTGCCTTCCATGTTTTTATTCTTTTTCACAGTACATACTTTGTATGTAATCATGTTTTAAAGTTATGCTTCTTTTTGTGGCGGTTTCAACTGGTATTTTTGCCTCATGGTTGACACTGACGGGTTACCCGATATACCGGTGTAAATTTAAAAATTATCTAGGAATAGCGGTTGTGTTGGAACTTACTTACCAGCAGGCAATGATTCTTCACTTAGGGCCATTTTCCACATCTCCAGTTAAAGTTGACCGGAAGCTTACTTGATAGAAATCATTCACTGATATATCAATTAAACTGCTAGTCGGCGTAAAAAAATTAATAAAAAAATTTGTTTATATTATTTTATGAAATAATTTTTTTTAATGTAGGTTATATGTTTAATATATGTTTAAAATAAATTTTTTTTTTTTTTTCGTCTGCAAACTTTTTTTGGTAATACTCACGTAAGTTTTAAATTTCCAGTGTCAACTCTAAATTCAAATCGTGGAATTTAAAGCTTAATTCATCATTCAAACATCCAGTCATTTTTATGCTCATCAAGTTAACCCATCAAATCAACCACTTTACTTCAAGTGAAATCAACAGCTGTGACAGATAGCAACTGTTTCGTTTATTTGATCGCTTATCTAAGCAACTTTTTATATTGTTGTTGTTGTTTAACAGCTTTGATGACTTGTTGATGCAAGTGGGCAATTTTCGTTGTTGTTGTGTTATTAGCTGTTACAGTAATTTACTACTCACACTTAACCACAAATTGCTACCAAAATCAACTTTCTTGAACGGAACCGAACTCTTGGCTGAAGTTGCTTGAAGGTTTCGAGAATCGTTTGTTTCCTTTTATTTTACAGTTTACTATTTGTTTTATTATTATTATTATTAAAGCATTTTTTTCTTTTTTTCTTTTATAGTTGCTCCCTTGGGAACTTAATTTTTTAGAGTTTTATAAAACTTAACAATGTAGTTGCTGACTGTAAAGTGAATGAAATCTTGTTTTTTTTTGTAATAAAACAGAGCTTAGAGAGAGAGAAAAAAAACCGCAAAAATATAAAAAGTTTTCGATATCCTTCCTCGCAAAATACAAATTTTTTTTATATTTTTACAAAAAAAAATTGAAAAAATCCGTAATGATCGTTCGTTATCTTTGAATCTGCAGGGCATAGCAAAAAGTGTTGTATGCACAGTTTATAGAAAATTTTATTACCTTTTAAAAGCTTCAACCCGTTTTAGAATTGCTCAATTTGTTCTTGAGATATATATGATTAAGTTGACCCAATTTGTTTTTTTTTTTTTTTTTTTTTTTTTTTTTTTTTTTTTTTTTTTTTTTAAACGGTTATTCGGGGGATGATTTCACATAGGCTTTGGCTGTAAACCAGTGTAATTTGACAACTGCACACTTATCGCTTGAGTGAAAACGATTTTCACTCACTGATTGTAACACGTAATACGGGCCCAGGGCTTCTGAAGTTTTCTTTCTGAAATTTGACTTCTGAATTTGGACCTCTGAGTTTAGCCTTTTTGACTAATGTTTTCTGAAAAAATGTGTTTCTGAATTTTTTTTTTTCTGAATTTATGAGGTGCCCCATATTTAGGCAATTATGATTTCAAATCCAACATTAGAATTTCAATATAAAATAATTGCTCAATAACTTTGAATTTTTCAGAACTCGAACAAGCAAATAAATTTTATAATTAAAATTAACTACCACATAAACCTATAACATAAATTATCGGTTCCACTTCAACAAGAATATTATACTGAATAACAACCAAATAAAAAAAATCTTAAAAACGATAAAAAAAGAAAAAACCATTAAAAACCACTACAAGTTGTAAAAATAAATCACCATATTTAATGCTTTCAACGCAATGAAAGCAACGAAAAGTAGGCAGTGCATATTTACTACAGCTCTACAGAGTGTGCAGGGCAAGGCGTACGCTGTAACACCCAAATTATACGGTTAGCTTGCTGCGAAAGTCAATGCCAAGGTAGACACACGAAATACTCCAAATAATACTCATAAATTTGAATAAAATTCATAAATAGCTGGCTTCAACCACAGAGCGGCATATTTACCGGTGTAACGGTAACTACTACTTAGAGCAATCACATACACATGCCCATACGCATCTTAGTGCAGATAGTTAGAAGTGTGTAACAATACAGCAAAATTAAACCTCAGTTATTTGAATAGCAATAAACGAGAAGGTGGGCGAGAAACTGGGCGGGTAGAGCTGAGTTCGTATTGATTTTTATTGTGTTAAGTGGAATCGTGTATAGAGTGGAAGAAGTGTGGATGCCTTGGATTGTTTACTTCACTTTACAACGGTAAAAATCGATCTTTCTTTCACATCGATTTGATTGTGAATGGTAAGAAAATTTGATAATAAATAATGATTGTCTGCCTCATAGCTGAATTCTTATGCGTGTTCTAGTGCGAGTAGCAGATATGAGTAGCTTCGTTTAAATAATAATAATAAAAAAAACATAATATCATCTTTGAAGCATTGCATTACAAACACAGAGATTGAACCCTTATTAGTAGAGTTCGATTCAGCGATCGACTTCGGCTTCATTTTGTCTCTTTGTTGACTTTAATGCAGGTCTTGTTGGCATGAAAATGGCTTACCTGCGTCTCAATTCAAGTTTCCTACTAAGCTTATAAAGTTTTCCCAAAGGGAACCAAATTAATCTTCAAAGATAAGAAGATAATTCTAGTAGCAGATCTATGCTATAGCGATAAATCTTCCCTTAACTATACAAAGAGGCGAAAAAGGAAGCTGTTGTTGTCGTTGTATTAACAATAAAGGCACTCCCCGAAGGTTTTGAGGAGAGTTATCGATGTAGACGGTCCTTTGCCGGATGTATATCCGGTACGTTCCGGTAACCAGCACCATTAAAGTTGAAGCCCGATCATCTCAAGAACGATTAATATGACCACATTAAATATTGTAGGGCATCCCGCCCGCGCCTTCTAGTTCCTTGAGGAGCTTGGGGTTGCCAGAGCCTCGCCTGCTAAATATTTATAACAGAATTTCCGTCGCGTATATGAGGTTGACGATTGGATTGCGGAAGCTCTGATGTTATCAAGCTTTGTATTGCGCTTTCAATCCCTTGAATGCCCAACAAAGTGAGTCTTGCGGTGAACTGGCACAAGACGAAATATTTGCTGTGATCAAACTACGAATTGATGAGTATTCGATCCTTGGCAACAGCGTCAATGTTGACAGATATATACAATTTAGAAACTGTGAAAACTTCGAACATCTAGCAACCAGAAATCCTAAGACGAATTACTAATGACAACAGGCGCTACTTTCAACTGAATAGGGAATTGGGAAGAAAAGCCCTTTATCGACGTATATAGCTGTGCTGATAAATAGAATCATGGATGATGTCGAGAGAAAATAAGATAGCTCTTGGCGTATTCGAAAGAAAAACTCTACGGAAAATGTATGGTGCTTCCCGTGTTGCCAACGGCGGGTATCGAAAGAAGGTCAATGATGAGCTGTATGAACTAGATATAAATTTAGTGCAATAGATATAAAAGGATTATTTGACGAGACCATGTTATATATGAAGATGCTCCGGCATAAAAGCTATTCCTGTCAAACGCCGTATTTGGCAGCAGAGGGAAAACACATATGAAGGAAGACTTGATCTCGCATGGTGCTCCCAATCAGTCAGTTATCATGAAAAATGAATGAGTGCTTAGCATCGTCCAAAATCGCAGCACCAGCTAAAAATACTTGCGCGATTTACTTCGGAGATTCAGGCCGAGCCTCTCAATCAATTTGAGTCGTGCTCCTTTTTTATTTCTCCTACGAATTTGCGGGACGGTATTTACTTCTATTATGCCGACTCCAAACGGCATCTCAAAGGCAGATGAATTTTCGCGAAAAGCTTTTCATTGCACAAATACACTTAGGGTGTTTGCCAAATCACTGCCGAGGGGCGACTACCGATTAAGAATACTTGTTTCTTATTAAAAAAAAAAGTTTCTAAATTTTCGTTGTTTCTTTGGCCAGGACTTCTGCCTGGTTAGTAGATCAATATAGAATATTCGTTTCGATGTTGCATCGGGTCGATATCCCACCCTTGACTGGACTCCCATTAATAACAAGTTTTATAGATATACACAGAAATATATTAAATTTCGTAAACTAGCCAGACAATATACATATGTGTCGAACATGTAGAAAATATTTACCTTCTTTTTGATCACCCCATCTGCCTCTAACTTTCATCTCCCGTAACTCGTTTCTTTCTTCTTCTAAGTATTTCACTTCCTTCATACCTGTTCTTTACCTTTTGCTGTCTTTTCGATGATTGTCTTTGTCTATATCAGTCTATACCGTCAGTCGTTTCTTTCTTCTTCTATTTCACTTCCTTTCTCGGTCTTCCCCTTCTTCTCGCTATACCCTCTTTACTTCGCTTTCCTTTTTTCTACTCCTCCCTCTATTTTCTCTGCTAAGAAAGTCTAGAGCTAGATTTCGAAACCACAATATCCCTCTAATATTTAAGGAATTGTGCGGTACACTTAAATAGCAGATTGTAGAGTTACTTCGCTGAAGTAGAGTTTTAGAATGTTTTTATTTTCAATGGGACGTATAGATCTAATATGATATTGGCGGTGTTTTCTTTTACTTGCATATTGTACATCTGCGTTTGCGACTTAAAAAAAAAAACGCTCAGTGCTTATTGCACATAGTAGTAGTGAGTGGTGAAATAGTGGAGACGCAAACCTTTTCTCACATATTGTACCACGCATACCAAAATCGAAAGTGGATGATAGTGGAGACACACACTTTTTAGTGTGTGTATTTTATGCGCAACAATTTCATAAGTGCAGATAAAGTTATGCTTTTGGCAGTCCATATAAAATTTAGGTGCAAATGTATATGCGCTTAAAAATATCAGCTGTTATTACACTCCTAATGGGACATATTAAACAAATATGATATTATATGTATGTTTTTAGTTTAATCTTTTAAATTAAGGGAGTTCATTAGAGTGTCGTATTAATTGTAAATACATAAGTCGTATATTGTTGCCACTTGCCCATATTTAATTTGAATAAAACATAGCACATCCGACGAATAGAACAAAACAGTAAACCTTATGCAGTCTTCAATCAGTTCTAATGGCATCTAATATCCCAGGATATTTGTAAGGATAATCAACTTTCAATTATGCCAAACATCTTATATCTTAGTGTATATTAAGTATTTTCTGGCGAACTTTCGAAAGTCCACCAGCTTTCAAAAAAATAAACTTCGTGACAAAATAGTTAAACCCAGATTTAAAAAATAATTTATAATCTTGCTAGTGAGGCATTCGCGTTGAACTATTTATATAGCCATAAAGAAGTATCCGGTTAACTCGTGTTTTTTTTTTTTTTTTTCGTGTACAATTACGCATGACGTGGTCCGTCTTTTTTTTCCAATTTGTTCTCCACTTAAATATATTTATTTAATTCTTAATTCATTTGTAATAGTTGGGTGGCCTGTAATAAATACCTTGCTCAAATATGTCTATCACTTTGCATCACTTAAAATATTGGATTTACCAAATAAGTATAATTGCTGCTCGAATTACACAAAAGTAAAACAAATACCAAAAAAAACAACAATATTCAATACAATAAGAAATAAGTGAGTTTTAAACTAAGAACGTGACTTGTATAACGATTTCATGAAAAGCCAAAAGCATTATTTTTTTTTTTTATTACAAAACAAACTAAATCTACACTCATAAGTGCCGAATTGGAAAAACGAACGAAAAAACTTAAATAAATAAAAGACAAAAGTGAGACAGAAATAAAATAAACAAGATCTTTAATTAACACTTCTTTAAAGCACATAAGCAAATATTCTCACAAAAAAAAAATAAATAAATAAAAAACAATCCCTTTTCGAGCTGCACAAACAAAGCATTTCATTGTATTTTAGCTTTTGATCATTGGTGCAGTCATGTGGCAACCTTGAAGTTTGAAGTGGCTTTAATAGCGCTCATTGTTTCTTCGCCACTAACCAATGAGTAACATGTAAAATGCACATGCAAAATTTTCTTTCAATTCAGTAAATATTTTTAATTTACTTGTTAGTATCTAAGCAAAAATATTTTGAGGAAGAAACCGCAGCATTAATGGAGATTGGGCAAGAAATATTTGTGCTAATTGTGAATAAACAAATTGGCAAAACAATATGTACATTAAGGTGGGCCATTTTTGCAAATCTGAGTTCTAGGATAAAAACTCAACTGGAGCACGTTACTAGTTTAATAAAAAAAGACTGCCCAATCGGGAACTTCCTTAGTTCTTCGGTAAATTCAAATGTCCGTCAAGGGAAACTTGCGTTACGTGGGGACATAGATTCGGCCTTGCTGGTAGAATACCGGAAATCCACCCACATTCCCAGCAAAATCTGCAACCATAGTGTGGTAGCTTGATCGCGTGAGACAGCTGAACCCAGGAAACACTCAAATACGAACGGTCAAGAAAGTATATCAGTCGACACGACAGTTTGGAAACAGAAGAAGGGGTGACCTCCACTGAGTTGGGAGAGGCAGGTGGAGAAAGACTTGTTCTTCTTTGTTGTTCCCAACCAGCGAAACAGGGATAGCTGGCGTGACTGGTTATGAAAAGGCCAAAATCGCCTAGGCAGTTAAGCGCCAATTAATGATGATGATATTTATCTTGATTAGTTTATACATGCCGTCACAAGTGACCGAACAAAATTAATATACTCTGTGAGTTTTACTCAGCTTAGTGTCAAAAAAAGAGTGAGCACCAAGTACACGTGAAGTTCGACCAAGAAAACTAATGTTTTGAATTAACTAGAGATCGTACAATGGTTGAACTAAACCACAAAAGAGGTAGCTTTGCAGAGCATAAAACATTTCGGACTTCATGAGGAGGTCTTCGTCGGCTCCTTATCAGTAACAAGCGATAACGACAAATTTTTGCTTTGCCCCAGCGGGTTAGGCGGATTAGAATATACCCGCGGTAAGTATGCCTGTCGTAAGAGGCAACTAAAATACCAAACTGATTCAAGGGGTGTGCAGCGCAATCCTCTCAAGGGGTTGCCAGCGCGATATATAGCTAGCACCTCCAACCCAATTCTTAATTTAATTTTAATTTTTAAAAATTTATATTTAATATTAATAAATAACGAACTTCTGATGGATCTAGGGGGTGTGAGGGCGGTTTTGGCCTAGAAGGTTCATGTGGTCATAACAAATCGTTCCCGAGATGGTCGGGCTTGCGACTTTATAGTGCTTTTTACCGGAACGTACCCTATCTGCATCCGGCAAAGGACCATCAACATTGATACCATCACCCCAAGGCCTTCGGGGAGTGTCCTTATCGCTACAAGAACAACAACAACAAATTTTTTCTTTGCGATACTATTATTATATATAACGTCACCGGGTTATCGGTTTGTTAGCGACAAGTCATCAACTTATTATTGGTTTCTTATCGGCTTGTTATAGACGGGTTACAGTTGTGTCATTAGTTTTATATTAACTAACCGATCAGTTATCAATAACACAGCGAAAGAAGAAATCGGTAATATATTCATAGCTTTTCGATAACAAATCTATTAATCTTCAATAGCAAATAAAACCAATACCTTTTCTCAAATAAATCTATGAAAAGCTGAAAAAAATGAATAACAGTACGATAACAATTCTATAATTGTTCGATAACAAATTCAAAACTGATTTTTAACATGTCGATAAAATTTCGATGGATAATCAATAGCTCTTCAATAATAAAACGATAACTCTTCGATAACAAATCGAAAACCTTTAGTAAAAAATCGATTATTTTCTAATAAGAAGTTTAGTGAATACACTTACGCTTACATTATTTATTACACCATATTGTGAGCAAAGATGTTTTTACATTAAAAAGAACTTCCTTTAGCAGCACCACTTAAAAAACTCCCCAGTGAATTTAAAACGGCAAGGCCAATGACAATTCTTTCAATTTGATACGGCTATTTGTTTATTTTTCTTGTAATATTCCATATTTGGTAGATACAAGCTTGTGACACGCTGCTACGACCGAGAGCAGCTGCAGCGACGGACAAAACAACTATGGTTAAATTTTACTGAAGCTGCATACTTTGAGCAGGGTACTGGTTTCAAAGAAATATTCGCATATTACATTGAGGACAGATGGGTATGGCTAAATCGACTCAGCGCGTCGTATTGATTGTTGTTGCTTAAACCGCAGAAACACAACCTGAAGATTTAGCGAGTGTTACGTATATGAGCAGTTCTTTGCGGTATTGAAACAAGTACGCTCCGGAAGTAATACCTGCTGGTACTAGCGCGAGAGCCTCGAGAATATCATAAGCCTCCTACTTTCGCTCTGGTAATTTTAGTATGCTTGTTGGAAGACCTATATTTTCTGGTTCGTGGAATATGAAAATTTACTACTGGGTGAGTGCCACCGTAAACACGCATAGCATATTAAAAAAGCGATATTCAGCCGCAAAACGCATATAAGTAAGTTTACAGCTTACTGGAGAGCAATACCGTCGCGAAGTGGCACTGGCCTTATGTGTATTACCAACAAGCTACTTTAATATTTCTTTTATGTTTTATATTTAAGCATAACTCTGCGTATATAAAATTTTATTTTATTTTCATTTTTTTCTAAATACTGTGTCAAATCAAATGGCAAAGGCACTCACTCATGTTAGGCGTCGCTTAAGGTTAAATAAATTTGTTGTTAAAACCATCAACGGTGTGAAATGTACTTTGTTTAAAACTGATTGTTGTTGTTTGCCATTGTAGAATGCCTTTGGGGCATTCACTTGATTGGCGATAGAATCAGCAAAGTTACTTAGGTTACTTATGAAAAATGTACGCATGCGCTGACTCACATTGATTTGCTTGTTACGCCAACTATGTGCGTGCATATTTACTATGTGTCAATTCAAATTGTTGTTGCGCTTAGCACAAAGCTGCAAGCTAGGAAGTAGACAAATTTAGAGGTTTTACTTTTTAAGTTATTTAAATGGCTTAACAATTGATCCTTTATGACAAGAGCAATATTTTTACACTTCATTGAATCTTAGTCTCAATGTACATAAATTTTAGTAGCTTTGCATATTAATATTAAAATTAATTTCGACCTTTTGATTCTACCTACTTTTTTTAGAGAAGTGAAAGTGTATTAGGAGAAAATGAAATTGTATTATGTTTAACTTTTATATTAAACAATAAATTGTATAGTGGCTCATCTTTTTCGCTTATTTGTTGTGATTTATGGACACTATTTAATTATTATATTTGCGGCCGCCGTGGTGTGATGGTAGCGTGCTCCGCCTACCACACCGAATATCCTGAGTTCACGCCCTGGAAAAAGCAACATCAAAAACTCTAGAAACAAGTTTTTTCAATTAGAAGGACATTTTTCTAAGCGGGGTCGCCCCTCGGCAGTGTTTGGCAAGCACTCCGAGTGTATTTCTGCCATGAAAAGCTCTCAGTGAAAACTCATCTGCCTTGCAGATGCCGTTCGGAGTGGACATTAAACAAGTAGGTCCCATCCCGCCAATATGTAGGAAAAAAAAAATAGGAGCACGACGCAAATTGGAAGAGAAGCTCGGCCTTAGATCTCTTCGGAGGTTATCGCGCCTTACGGTTATTTTTATTTTTATTTAATTATTATTATAGTGTGGATAATTTAAGTATTCAGTTGACCTTTATTCATATTTCAATCAAATTTTACAAGTATAAAAAATTTAAAATTAATAAATAAAAAAATTAAATGAAACGAAATTAAAGTGAAAGTTTATATACAAAAAAAAATTTACATACGACAGACATGCTAGATTATTCTATACAACAAATGTAGATTCATATGCCCTTATATTATGCAGACTACTTCATAATGAAATAACGAGGAACTAAAATGTAGATAAATTCCCTGCAAAAAATGCGATTGGTCTAGAATGAATCCGGGCTGAGTCGCAAAGGAGTATGCGACTAATGCCAGTTTTGATCTATTTGTATCCGCTTTGTTTGAGCATGTCTTACGAAGAGACTAATTGTACCCATTTATACCAGAACGAGAACGATAGGACCAATTCCTTTATACCCATATGGGAGCGAATGAAGACTAGTTCCTTTTCTTATCAAAAAGTGTTACTTTTCGTATGGCACGAGGATATGTACATTTTAAACGCAATATTAAAACTTGCAAAAGATTGTTAAAGACATCTAAGTAAAAAAATTATTTCGTCGTCAACTTATTCCAAAAGATATGGGTCGACGATAATGGAAAATATTGCAACGAATTCTGGGGGAAATTCCGCTTATTCGAAACCTTCTGCTAACGTTCGAGTCGCTAAACTGTTGAATAAATCACTCCAATATTCAGTATTGCAAACTGTTTAGAAACTAATAAGATTACTTTGGGATTAGTACAATTATACTTCAATATCGCGTACTTCGCAATAGCGTGTGTTAATCAAACTGATTATTTTTACTCAACTTCCGCTGCTTTTATACTCTCTGTTACCTCGTCCGAATATTTCTCCAAAGTTCTAGACGTTTCACCTTGTATAACTCGTGTATCTCCTTCTCGGTAATTGAGCTATATGCGGGTATATGTGTGACTAACAGCTTCGGCTGATGACCACATGTGTGTGAGTGAGTTATCTCTTCGTCGCCTCCTATGTATGTTTATAAATGATGATTGATGTGTTCATGTACACAAGTGTAGCTTACTTGGATGTTTTTGTTGTTGTGCCTTTATTTACTAACAGCTTAGTGATGCTAAAATTTGCCACAATATGGTGCTAGTCATTTAGGTTCGGGGCAGGTCTCCGCATTTTTCTTAAATAATTCTAATCAATCACCTGTAATCTTATATATTATTTGTAATTGCTGCTTATGTGCAGGTCTCTTTTTCGCTCTTATTTGGAATCCAAATCTATAAATAAAGTTCTGGTTTTAAAGATGGAGATTCGTGCTATTAGCGAGCTTTGGGCATTATTGGTCGTAGTGCTTTTGTTTAGCTATATTTTATTAAAATAATTTGTTAAAAATAAACGTTTGTGAGCATACAAAGAAATCTATTTGTAATATGGCACTATTGTGAACATCTCATTAGAACTAAAACTGCATTACCGGCAGTTGCTAACATTCGCCAGATGGCAGCGTAAGCGCATTTAAGTTTTTATTCATAGATGAATGATTGACAGAACAGATATTTGATATGAGAGTTTTGTATTTTGTTGCACAAGATGCGCGCGGGTCCGGCTAGCCTTTTTATTTTACCTTTTTCGTTTCCGTTCATTTATGTGTTTCTTGAAATAAGCTATATACATTTCAAACTGACTAATCCCAATTGTACCCAAAAGGCGCTTGAGGGGATCAATTATGCCCCAATGTAGACAAAAGAGGTCAATCGGAGCCCACTCTCTTTAGCGATTTTGTGAATATAATTTTAACTGTGTTGTTTAATTTATAATAAGGCCGCTGTGATGCGATGGTAGCGTGCTCCGCCTACCACACCGAAGGTGTTGGATTTAACTCCAATGCAATTTAATATCAAAAATTTAGAAACAAGTTGTTTCAATTAGAATAAATTTTTTGTTTAATTTGGTCGCCCTCGATAGTGATTTGGCAAGCACTCCCAGTGTATATCTGCCATGAAAAGCTTCTCAATGAAAATCCATTTACCTTGCAGAAGCCGTTCGGAGTCGACATGTAGATTCCGTTTCGGAAATTTTAAGGGAAAATTATAAAGGAGCACGTCGCTAATTGGAAGAGAAGCTCGGCCTAAATCGCTTTGGAGGTAAATCGGCCATTTCTGTAGAATATTTAAGAGTTTAAGCTTTGGATCCTAAGGAATATTGGTCCTTATAAAATAAGTAGTATTTGATATTCAAACTTTTTGATTCCATCATTTCTCCTTCCATCCCGAAGGCATCCGAAAGTTTCTAAGTGTTGATACAGATGTTGTTAAAGGTTTACTCGGCATTTTCACCTATGAAGTATCAAAAACTGTGTAAGGACTAATGGTGGAGTATTGAAGCCGGACGCTAAGGCAGCTCAAATTCTATCAATAAGTTTTGGATTTGTTATCGAACAATTATCGATTTTTTATGAGAATACTATAAATTTTTTATCGGAATTTTATCGATTCGCGTCGGCAATCTCTTCTCAAAAAAAAAAATATCTGTGTCTCTATTCACTTCTTATCGAGCCAGAGCATGCAATAGAAAAAAATCTAAAAACATCGTAGATATAGTCTAGACAATAAGAAAGTTTGCCATCAGTTGCATCCTGAAGCTTTAAAGCTTTAGAAGATATAGTTGAAGTTTTAGCAAACGAAGGAGCTGCATTGTTTATATTTGATAAATACACAAATTTAAATACCTCAAATAAACTTTTAATTTTTAATGCAAAATTTCTAAACAATGAAATAATATGTTGCATATATGTATGTACATTTATCATATGACTCAAACTTAAACCGGAAGCGTATTCGATAAAAAAATTGAATTTGATTTTTTCCACATGCAAACATGAATCACCCTAATGAAAGTGTATTTCATCTTTCCGCTTTATTTAATTTCTAGAATTTAGAAAGCGTAAATTGTGCAAATGTTGAAAATATTTTAAATTTGCATTTAATTCTGTAGTATCATGCGACTACATGGGGAAAGTTAAAACTTTGCAAAAGACTTAAAAATTATTTAAAAAAATTTCGTTGCTATTACAAACAGATTGTAATATTACATTTACACAGGCCTCAAATGCGTACTTCCAAATGAGTCATTTGAAAGCGTTTACCTTGGCCTCATTCCTAGCTTAACCTTCCTTCCCTGTAAGACTCGACTGCAAGGACACAAAACCATAGCACGAAAATGCACAGACATAATTGATAAAATAATATTACGATACAAAAAAGAAACAATATCACAAATACAAAGCAGTTTCTAGTGGATTTGTCAGTTTCGCTTAAAACAAAAAAAATAGCGGAAACTGCAATTTATAACTCTGGTATAGCACTAAGATCATAATACGTCGTTTAACCATACGTGTTCTTGCCGGGTTTCTTTTAGTTAGAAAATGTCAAAAGCGTGCATGGGATCGGTTGTGTGGATTGCATTTGCAGGCCGATTGCGTTCAAATGCGATCAAATGAGTAATTTCTGAAATGCAACATTTGGCATTTTTCGGACAAAATAACGCATTTGCTGCAGTGTAAATGTGATATAAGGGAATTTTCCAGTGTCGGCCAATTTTTAAAAGTAAATGTGGAACTCCTACTTTGTGGGTTAAGCACGTCATCAACTATGAATATCTGCAGACTTAATTTTTTATACTCAGCTGAGCAGAGCTCACAGAGTATACTAACTTTGTTCGCATAACGTTAATCTGTAACGGCATAAACTAATCGAGATAGATATAGACTTCTATATATCAAAATGATCTGGGCGAAAAAAGAAATTCATTTAGCCGTCCGTTTGCTCGTTATCACGATAACTTGAGTAAATTTTGAGGTATCTTGATGAAATTTGGTATGTAGGTTCCTGGATCTCAGATCGCTGTTTAAAATGAACGAAATCGGAGAACAAGCACGCCCACTTTCTCGATATCGAAAATTTCGAAAAACCGAAAAAGTGCGATAGTTCATTACCAAAGACGGATAAAGCGATGAAACTTTGTAGGATCGTTGACCTTATGACACAAAATAGAAAATTAGTAAAATTTTGAACAACGGGCGTGGCACCGCACACTTTTAAAAGTTGCAAGCTGTAATTTGGCAGCCGTTGAAGATATCATTATGAAATTTGGTAGGCACGTTACTCCTATTACTATATGTGCGCTAAATAAAAATTAGCGAAATCGGATGACGAACCCGCCCACTTTTAAAAAATTTTTTTAAAGTCAAATTTTAACAAAAAATTTAATATCTTTACAGTATATAAGTAAATTATGTCAACATTCAACTCCAGTAATGATATGGTGCAACATAATACAAAAATAAAAGAAAATTTCAAAATGGGCGTGGCTCCGCCCTTTTTCATTTAATTCGTCTAGAATACCTTTAATGCCATAAGTCGAACAAAAATTTACTAATCCTTGTGAAATTTGGTCGGGACATAGAATCTTTACGATAACTTTTTTCTGTGAAAATGGACGAAATCCACGCCCAGTTTTTATGTACAGTCGACCTTCTGTCCTTCTGCTCGGCCGTTAACACAATAACTTGCGCAAAAATCGATATATCTTTACTAAACTTAGTTCACGTACTTATCTGAACTCACTTTATCTTGGTATAAAAAATGGCCGAAATCCGACCACTTTTCCTATATCGAAAATTACGAAAAATGAAAAAAATTCCATAATTCTATACCAAATATGAAAAAAGAGATGAAACATGGTAATTGGATTCGTTTGTTGACGCAAAATATAACTTTAGAAGAAACTTTGTGAAATGGGTGTGACACCTACCATATTAAGTAGAAGAAAATGAAAAAGTTCTGCAGGGCGAAATCAAAAGCCCTTGGAGTCTTGGCCGGTATACTGTTCGTGGTATTACATATATAAATAAATTAGCGGTATCCGACAGATGATGTTCTGAGTTACCATAGTCCACATTTTCATCGATATCTCGAAAACGCCTTCACATATACAACTAAGGGACACTCCCTTTCAAAACCCTCATTAATACTTTTAGTTTGATACCCATATCGTACAAACGCATTCTTGTCACCCCTGGTCCACCTTTATGGCGATATCTCGAAAAGGCGTCCCTATAGAACTAAGGCCCACTCCCTTTTAAAATACTCATTAACACCTTTCATTTGATACCCATATCGTACAAACAAATTCTAGAGTGACCTCTGGTCCACCTTTATGGCGATATCCCGAAATGGCGTCCACCTATAGAACTATGGCCCACTCTCTTTTAAAATACTCTTTAATACCTTCCTTTTGGAACCCATGTCATACAAACACATTCCAGGGTTACCCTAGGTTCATTTTGCTAAATGGTGATTTTCCCTTATTTTGTCTCCAAAGCTCTCAGCTGAGTATTGAATGTTCGGTTACACCCGAACTTAGCCTTCCTCACTTGTTTACACTTAAAGTGGTAGCTTAACTAACCGACAGGCACCCGCCCAAATTTAAGCATAAAAGCGGCCACACCGACAGTTATAAAATCTCTCAAGCTGAACGCGCATTCACCTAGCATGCAAAACACGATAAGAGGTATTTTAACTTAGATTTGCGAGAAAAAGTAAGAAACGGGGTATTCCATAGTGGCGGGCGGGACGTTTTTACTCTTCTCGTAAATCGAAATGTTATGTGTGTGTGTGTGTGTGTCCTAGAGACGTCGTTCAGTATGTATTTCGTGCTGACTCTATAATTTTCTGGCTTTAAAGATTTTTTTAAGAGTGCGCGGGGGCCACGACCTCAGGAAATTTCAATTCCACTTTATCCAAAATCCAAGTCTGTTTGGCTCAAGCAATTGTTAATTCAGTATACGTACTCTATATAATAATCTCTACAGAATTGTAGGAAAGTGGGCTGTGCCTTGCAGCCTATTAGGAAAAATTTGTTTGAAGCAAATATCCGATATTTTAGATATTCCTATATAAGGAAAAAGAGGTATGCGAGGAAGGCAGAGTTTGAGTGGGCTTGAATTGGAAGTGAATATTGAGATGCGTAAGGTAGAGGGAAACTTTTAGTGGGAGTGAGAGTGTGAGCGTGGGTGGAAGTAGAAGCGAGACTGGGGATGAGAGTTGGACGGAGAGGAATAATGAGATGTTTATGAAGATAAAGGAAATAAGGGAGGAACAGGAAGAAGAAATGGTAAACGAGGATTGGATAATTAATTGAATATCAATCTATCTCGGCACTCAGTTAGAAAATTCGCCTTCACCAGAATATTTTTCAAAATTTTATTATCTCAACATTTTTTTCATTAACGGTTAAATGTATTGAACTTACGCTAATATAGGGCTTTTTATTTAATAAAACTCGGGGCTAGCCGTTTTTGGCAAGTTTTCTGAGATATATTAATATCAAGTTTTGACCCTTCATGTCTACTGGAATAACTCAAATCAAAAACTTAATAGCAGACACTTCAGCTAAGGTGTAATTTTTATAATCTGACCAAAAAGAGATAGAAAGCAACAGCTTTGTAAAGCAGCAAGGGAAGGTGCAAAAAAAGAAGATATTTTCAAAAAGAGAATCCAACCAATGTGATCTTAAATTTACGCTACCAAACAAATCAAGCCAACAAATGCGATCGCGTGCATATTTATTTCATATGTATGCATGTGTGTATATTAACTAAAAGTAGATATCATTCATACAACTTAACTTTGGAAAAATGCTCAATAGAAGTGAATATGCAATGATTAAAAAGCTAAAGCTAATGGTTCGTTGATCGGAGCGTAGCGCATGCGCAGCGTCTAGCAGCTAGCGGGCAAGTGCAAGTGGCAACTTGTATAAAAAAAGATGCCAGTGACTATTTGTTATAAGAAGCATAGAAAGAAGTGAGAAGATGAAGAAAACGGGGGGTAAGCTAATCTACATCGAAGAACAAAGCACGCAGTAAACTTTACGGTCTAATTTCAAAAAATTGTTAATAAATGCCTAGGCAACATGCTGAAATGAGGTGAGTCTAAGGTGAAACGTGCTTCTAACACCGTCTAGGTGTTTTAGCTGTTGTGCTGACGCTTTTATTTTAGTTTGCGTTGCCTACAGGT
Organism: Eurosta solidaginis; assembly: GCF_040869045.1. Taxonomy (NCBI): domain Eukaryota; kingdom Metazoa; phylum Arthropoda; class Insecta; order Diptera; family Tephritidae; genus Eurosta; species Eurosta solidaginis. Next base: position 30,914,475 of record NC_090321.1, read on the forward strand.
CATCACAGCTTTGGGGCGCTGATGCTCGCTTGGTGAGTGGCCATTATGATGCTGTCACACTCACTAACTTGGCAGGTCAATGGGTCGCAACGCTAGCGTATTCAAATGTGATTTGGTGAAAATGCAACAACAGGCAATAGAAAATTAATAAATAAAATAAAAATTTGTTCTGCGAAGCGAAATGATAAATGCTAGCGGTGAATGAAATGTAGTTGAAAGATTAATACATATATTTTGGTGGCGTTAAGATGGAAGTTTTCAACACATTTTTGGTTGGAAAGTAAAATACAAAAGTCAGTGATATAAAGAAGCCTTGTGATGTAAACAGGTTGGATGCTTAAAAGATAGATGAAACACACTGTTGAAACAGCCTAAGTGCCCGTGCCGGGATGAGTCGCTTTACGTTTGCATATGATGTGATGATTGGCGTCACGTGATGATGCTCTACATGCCGGACATTTTGTGAAGTATTACTGCTAGCCGGTACTCGAGTCAGCTCCTGTTCTTGATGTTAGCTGTGTTTATTTTTTACATGTATATACATATGCATTTAAACCAAAGAGTTTAAAAATTATGGGTCTCCTGAACGTTATCTAAGTGATGATAAGCAATTTATTTAACCCGCGGAGGTAGATGTATACACATGTAAAAACACGGCTGTTGTTGCGAAAAAATCCAACTTATTGTTTTTGGAGAGTGCTTCCAGATTGGCAGCCATGCAAACAATATGATTCTATTTGCTTTATCCGTTCTGTGAATAGATTAACTGTGCCACTGTACTTGAAGTTATAGCAGAAGATTGATAACGAGAAAAGCAAAGTTTGAGCATCTCTTATTGCGCTTAGTAGACAACAGTCATTGCGAGTAAGGTTTTGTTGAGAGCGTGTGGATGGGAGGTTCGCACATATTTCCTAAATAAATAAATAGAAGCAAAAGGGTTCACCTTTATTACGTCCGTCAGACTGAAGAAAAACCACACACACAGAAATCTGAGTAGTTTTGTCTGCAATCGTTTTCATCGGCCAAATAAGTCATGAATTTAATCCTCTTCCTCTTCATCCTCGCAGCTTCTTTAGAAGTAGCTTGCTGTTAAACACCCCTATCGAAGTATTGATGCAATAGCAAAGCGAACTTGGATGAAGGCCGTACGAAGGCAGCTGTTTATTTTAATATCTCTTTATGAACATATGTATAAGGACCTTGAGGCATGATTATCATCACAATGGTGGTTGTTGTTGTTGTAGCGATAAGGTTGCTCCCCGAAGGCGCTGGGGTGTGTTATCGATGTGATGGTCCTTTGCCGGATACAGATCCGGTACGCTCCGGTAACACAGCACCACTAAGGTGCTAGCCCGACCATCTCGGGAACGATTTATATGGCCACATTAAACCTTCATGCCATCCCTCCCCAACCCCAAGTTCCATGAGGAGCTTGGGGTCGCCACAGCCTCGTCTGTTAGTGAAACAGGATACGCCGCGGATAGGTGAGGTTGACAATTGTGTTTGGAGAAGCTGTATATTGCGCTGGAAACCTGAAGGGTTGCGCTACACAGCCCCTTGAATCTGGTATTTTAGTCGCCTCTTACGACAGGCATACCTACCGCGGGTATATTCTGACCCCTATCCCGCTGGGGCATCCAATGGTGGTCTTACGGTTCGCTTTGTTTGTATACATTTCGTAACATTTCGTTTATCCAGAAAGGGACACATTGAGATGCCCTTAGGGCGGCAAAGACACCTTTGTGCGATGCCCTATTTTATCAACATTGATTTGTATGCCGTTAAGCCAGCCTGGTTGTCAGAAAAAAAGGTACACTGATATCTAGCACTGTACTGCGGTAGCTTTGTAGATGCTTTAATAAAAGCTCAGTCCCAGTTTCCTTTTTTATTTATGAGTATTCTATGCAGATTGTAAAACCCTACCACTCTGTATTCCTTGCTATCCTCCCTGGAAGGATACTTTATGTCTCGTACTTGTAAGTGAATAATTACAAGTCAGTTTTGCCTTCTAAAATCATTGTGTGCCCGCGATCGGATGACAAGTTCTCTCAAAGGGGCCTTCGTCCACGCTTCAAAAAAAGAATCCTTAGCTGATCCAAAACAGGCTACGCTGAACACATAACTTGGTTGTGTCTGGATTGTGTCTTGTTGGGATTTTTGAAAATTGTCGGAATTATGTATTGCCGGGACTAGAGATGCCGAGAGTATGAGGTGCACTTGTTTTTTAAATTCATACTGAGAAAGGGCTTTCTTCAAAAGAATTCTAAGGCTGAGGGCAGAATCAATGATATTAGTGAAAATTTCTTCTTATGGAAAATTTTATCGAAAAGTGTTTTATCTAAGAGTGCCAGAAATGTTTCAAGCTTGTCAAATATCTGAAAACAAACAAAAACTGCTTCTCGTCTTGCATAGCTTATAGCAAGCACCTTGCCGTTAGTCTAAGGCAGAGCGTTCTCAAATCAAATCAAATTCTGTGACAAAGCATTCTCCTACAATAGAGATAGAGTGATTTTTGAAATAGCTGCTGAAATATGAAAGAGGGCGTACGATTTTTATCGGACACAAATGAGTTAATCGAGAATTCGGATATCGCTAGATTTCGAAATATTCAAAAAGCTCTTTCCGCCATTCAATTTAGCAGCTGCATTGGCTCTATATGATGATATAACAATGCCAATGCAGCAATTTACGTGAACGCCGAGAAGCTGACGAGCCATAAGCCAGAAATCACTTCTCGAACATGTTCGAAAAATCGTAAGCTCTAATATGAAAACGCACTAATCTTGGATGAACTACCAGCACTATTTCAAAGGTCTTAAACTATTTCTCGTCAGATTTCTTTGGTATTTGTTGTGCTTTTTTCTCTTTCCGAAAAATTTCTCTCTGACCAAGAATTCAAGTTTCAAATTTCTGAGCGTTGGGTGCATTGGACTTCCATAAGGCCGTGAATAGAAACAAATACACAAAGTCACTATCACAATCCGTCGTTATAATACTTTCTTTATAGCATGTTTTTTTCTGTACATTCTCTTTCGAACAAAAAATTATGATTAACTGGTCTCCAACTCATAAAATATTACAAAGATATAAAAATTAATACCGCATTTAAAAAAAACACAGACATCAAAAAGTAGAAAATAATTATGTTCTCGAAAAAATGCGAATAGTATAAATGAAAGCAATCACGCATATTCATCATTAGATTTAAACACTTTCACACCAAAATCAATAAACACTCAGCAATCAATACGATAGGCAGTAAATCTAATCAGAGCCCCACGCGCTGTATTAAAAAGAAAAAAAGCTGCTACTTGAAAATAGAAAGTGTTCGAAATTATAGCTAAAAACCAAATGAATATAACAACACTAAAAAGAATATAAAATGTAGAAATGAAAAAATACTTAAATATTCGCGAAGAAAAAGTGCGAAAATAATTTACATTTAGGCATAAATCATTGTTAAAATTCATAACATTACTACTAGAATTTGAAAAAGTTCAAGAGTTCGTAGAGAGCAATTGTTCCAATTTAATGCGTCTTGCAAATATTCATCTGCGTGCCAAACTCTTAAAAGTTGTTAGTGTTTAATACACGTACTATATAAAATGTTTTGCTTTTAATTTTCTTCATTTCATTTGTATATTTTTTTTGAAAGGTGTCCGCTTACTTGTATTCATTTCAAAGTAGTTATGAGTCACTTAACACCTTTATAGGCCAATGAAAATAAAATCATGGTGTTCATGATGTGATCTTCAGTGTTTTGTAGAAGCAGCAGCAACGACAACGATCATTTACATTGTTGTTTTGTTTTTTTTTTTTTTTGTAAATTATTCGTCTAGTGGCCTTAATATTTCACTTTTCTACCACAAGTCAGCTGGTGGCATTTGTCAAATGGTAGAAAATTAATATGTTGTAAAATGAGACAATGCATAGAATGAATAATTAGGCGTTAATTATACGAGTACAAGTAGGTAATTTGATGTGAAAAATAAAGGGTGGTACAATTTCGTTTTGTGTTCATTTGTCTCACGTCCTGTTTCATAATTTCATGTCAAGATTGCCATATCGATAGGCAATTGCCGTTGATACTTATTTGTCGTTTCTACTGAAGACTACCTAGACAAAATGGTTGGCAAAAGTATTTGACGCGGTATGACAAGCCGTTGTGATTAAAATAATAAAGCTTGATATTAGCTTAATGAAACCGAAGAAAATTATTCATTTCCCACTAGATGGCTTCTTCTTCTACTTATGCTAATCAAGCCTTTCATTTATTAGGCATTTCCAGTTTTTCATATAACTGTCACAATGTCGATAAAGCAGTATGTACCAAAACTTAGTTTTCATTAGGTCAAAATTACTGACATCAGAAACTGCCTCAAGCTGATCCACTGGTCAGTTGGGCCCAAATGCGTTTAAATTATATCAAACTACTCACTCGAAGTCATTAAAGTGCCTGGTCAAAATCCACTCTAAAATTGTGTGTTCATATATATCACAACCCATTTTATTATTTCCCGTTGTTCCATATGCTTTGCCATTATTTATTGATGGGATGCCTCATAAACAAATCAGCAAAAATCCCGCATTCCGGAATTGTTGTATTTGTAATCGAATTTGAAAAAAAAGTTTGATGACGTAGCGCTTTTGAAGTTTTTCGATTTATTACATTTCTCTCATATTTCGCTACCAGTGTTCGGAGTATTTAAAACTGTTACCTGAGTAAACGACTACGGCGGAGTAAAAATAAAATTTTCGGAGTATATTTTTTTTCCTTTTTGAAAGCGGGCGAACAACTAACATCAAATTGATTTGGTGGCTTGGCAATCCTTTCGATTGTGTTTTCGTCATGAAAAGTTTCTCAGCAAAAAAGTTATCTGCCTTATCAGATGCACATTTAGTCGGCCTAAAACGTGTAGGATTACCAAATAATGCTCCCGTTAGCACACAACATTCTGGAAGAAAAGGGGGCTCTATCTCCCCGGATATATATCGCGAAAAATATTATTATTATTTTTGGTTTATCATACATTTTTCATACTCTTTTAATAACAGAAGGTTTCAATACCGGGAAAGATTTCTGTAGGAATGATAATGGCGACCTGGTAACTGACGTACAGAGTGTGAGGAAGACGAACCCGATACCCCGATTGCCGATGATGAAAAACAAGCTCCGGCATCCAACTTTGGCGAAGTGATAATGGCAATATTACGGCTAAAAAATCACAAGGTGCCAAGTAATGACGGGATACCCGTCGGGCTGTTCTAACAGGGAGGCGAAGAGCTGGTAAAAGATAAAGAAGCAAAAAAAAGTGGGTCTTGCAGTAAATGTGGACAAGACGAAGTATTTACTGTCAACGTCACTGTTGATGGATTCAAAATTGGAGACTGTGAAGGATTTCGTCTATTTGGGAAGCAGCATTAAAAGCAAAAACAATGTCGGCCTAGAAATCAAACGGAGAATAACTCTTGCCAACAATTGCTTCTTTAAGCAATTGAAAAGTAAAGTCCTGTCTCGGTGAACAAAATTCTCGCTCTATAAGTCACTCATCATAACTGTCCTGATGTATGGCTCGGAATGATGGAAGGTGTTGAGAGAAGATGAGATGGCTCTTGGAGTATTCAAGAGAAAAGTTCTCCGGAGGATTTATAGTACTATCCGTGATGTCCACGGCGAGTATCGAAGGAGGTATAATGATGAGCTATATGAGCTTTTCGCAGATATGACGATAGTGCAGCAAATAAAAACAGAAAGCTTCGCTAGCTAGGTCATGTTATGCAGATGAACGAATACGCTCCGGCAGTTTGGAAACATAGGAAAGAGAAGACCTTCACTGAGTTTAGAAAGACAGTTGGAGGAAGCTTTGATCTCGCTTGGTGCTCCCAATTGGCGACTGTTATCGCAAAACAGGGTTAGCTGACCTCACTGACCTCACTGACTCAACGTACTTCATTTTTATATAAAACTTCAAAAAGACCAGTATGTGGAATTTAGGCAGGATTTACAGATCGCGTCCAAACACATTTTTTGCTTGCATTTTACTCCTTCTATTCTGATTCCATACGAAAAATGTGAACAAACTTGTGTCTTAAGACACGAACGATCATTTCGTCCAATCGTCACTTGTAAACAATCAGCTTTTCATACGTACATATGCATTGAAAACTCCAACCAAAAGATATTAGGTAGTAATACTATTTAGTTTTCAACTCGACCCAAGTAAACCTTTCAGATAAAAAATGTAGTAGGAGGTAAGAGCGAAGCAAAATACTCCGATTGGTATAAAGTCTGAACACTGCGTCAGCAATAAAAAATGTTGTTAAAAGCGTGACGTCGCGCCGAAAATTTATTTCCCAGCCAACTATGATTTTTTCCTCTCTCATTTTTTAATGCGGGATCTGTTTATTGGTTCATGGGGATGCCTGTTGGCTAACAAAAATTAATTGTCAACATGTTAGCAAATGAAATTTGAATGTCAAATCTGCAATACAGTTGGGCAATAGCCGTTTTCACTTATTGGCCAATTTAATTGCCACCTTGTAGTCAAACCGGACGGAAAACGCATTTGACGTGGCATGTCAGGCCGTCTTCATTGATAGTGCCAAGTGTGTGATCATATTTAACCTATTGAAAAGCAATAATCTAATTATTAATACCATGATACTATTGTCATCTTTAAACTTCTTTTCTACACCTACAAGCAAACATTTTCTTTGATATGGTTTGTTGGCTATTAACTATCATGTACGTGCTTGCTTTACCAACTCTGCGATCCCCTTAAAGAAAGGCGAATTAATTGGGCTATTAGGAATGACTTATGAGGAAAACACCCATCTTTGGGTTGTGTATTTCTGCCACCTCTCACGAATGAACACCTTGATTTGGCAGTATTTTAAGCACTGACAGAGTTCTTACAAACTAGGGCTTTATTTCGGAAAATGAAGATTATTGTAAGTCGTATACTACCTTTTTGCTAGCTTTATTACTTTCCCTTAAAAGAGGAGGCAGGCATTTTACAAGCAACTCAAGCTAAACGGCGAAATGAAATTACCTGGCACTAGTATTTTTCAGAGTTCACATTGATTAAGCATACTTTTGATGGGATTGCTATTCAATGCTTTAAGGTTAACATAGGAAAAGCTGACTTATCTTGTTTGGTTGATTTTCCGACAGGGTGGATAAATGATGTATATTGGAACGATTTTCCGTCATCCCTTGTCAAATTTGGTTTTGAGACAAACCGGTTTCGGCGTTGTGCCATCGTCAGTGTCGATTTTCGTTCTGATCTGTTGTTGTCGTTTGTCCTGTATTTATAGTTCGTAGGTATATGAGCAGGTATTGTCAAATTGATGCTTGTGTATATTTAGTTATGTGTGATTTTAGTCGTTTGACCTTCTTTGTCGGTTTTTTGTTTTGGTGTGTTAATTGTGCTTACCTGCGGATGCCAGCATAGTTACATAGGACAAACAGGATGGCAAATAAGAACGAGGTTCAGAGAACATATTAGAGATTACAACAAAAAAATACGGAATCCCAACATTATACCCGAGTCTAACATCGCGAATCACATGGTCGAGAATGAATGCTCCCCAGCAAACATCAATAAAACAGTTAGGGTTCTGCACATACAGGAAAAGGGCCGACGTCTCAACGTACTCGAAAAAATGAAATCTACAAACAGAAAACATTCGACGGTAGAATAATAAACGAACAGATAAACACAATTTCTGACACAATATTCGAGCCTTTAAAACTTGTTTACAGGAAACAACTTAATCACACAGGTACAACAGACAAACACACAACAACAAATAAACACAAAACAATTAACACACCAAAACAAAAAACCGACGAAGAAGGTCAAACGACTAAAATCACCACCCTCGGTTCTGAACTAACACACAGCACATTCACATAACTAAATATACACAAGCATCAATATGACAATACCTGCTCATATACCTACGAACTATAAATACAGGACAAACGACAACAACAGATCAGAACGAAAATCGACACTGACGATGGCACAACGCCGAAACCGGTTTGTCTCAAAACCAAATTTGACAAGGGATGACGGAAAATCGTTCCAATATACATCATAGGAAAAGCAATTAATAATCAGACCTCAAAATGTGTGCCGTCAAGGAAGGTATGGAAATGCCTGACATCGATCTTGACTGCTTCGAACTGTTTTAAGAAAAATATTATGTGGGTCTAGGGCTACTATATTATCACGGGTAACGGTCTCACATTAACGGGTACTTGTGAACAAAACATTCAAGGTGGTCGAAATACCGGAGTTCCGTTGTTCCCCTGCGGCCTGCTCCTCAACAGATGGGCTTCGATGTAAGCGTAATAAACTGCAAGCTGGCAATATTCATCGAACAAAAGTAGGCGCTTTGTCAAAACATTGGGTTCACAACACTTATTTACGGGTTACGACTTACAATGTTCGACGTGGTCATATAAAATCATTCGCAAGATGGAGTTAATTTTCGGAACATACGGGATCAATATCGGAGAAAATAACATCATCATAGATAATACTGCCGAAAACCTTGTGGGAGTGTCTTTTTCTCTACAAGAAAAAGAATATTAAGAGGAGGAACCATCAAATTTAATTCACAACTCTACAGTTTTGATAGGACTAACGAAATTACATCGATTTGGGCCTACTCGGATCACTGTAGAACTTACCTAAGGTCGAGCTCTGTTTTATCTATAATCATGTTGTTGCAAAATAGTATTGTTCTACATATTTAAAGCCGACGCACTGTTTTTAAAGCGACATCATACCGGACTCTTATGCTGTCTAAGCAAGTACGAAGGAGCAGTTGCCTCCCAACCCAACCATTCAAATAGTAGTAGTTGCGATAAATTTCTAATAATTCGCTAGGAAATTCAAAGTGGTCATTACAAAATGCAAGGCCTTTCTAATAATCAGATCTAAAATTCCTGAGTGAGAAGGGCCCGACTTTTCATAGCTTGTTTAAATTCCAGCTAAAGTTGACTGGAGCTTAACCCTGCCCCTTCGGATAAGCTACAAAATTTTATGTTATCGAACAAGGTGATCTCTAGTTAACTTTAACTGATACATCACCAGTTCACAGCATTAGAAGTTGCCCGACATCGCTCACCCTTTATTTCTATCCAATGAAAAAAGAGGCTTGATGAGAAATGATTGATGATTTTTGTCCACGTACTACTTACAAGAGCTGTCCAAAAATTTAAAGAATAATAACCAGCAAAACCTATAAAAATACCTACTGATTAATTCATAATAATTTGCAAAACAATTAGGTCATGGAGAGTTAAATGAACGAAATATGCCTTAGGTTAGCAGAAAAATAAATAAATGCTGACTCAAGTCTTAAGTTATGTATGTATTTGAGCAAACTATTTGCTAGAGGGAAAGCAATTATACACTTTTATTAGTAAAAACTTATGGCCTTAAAAGAATATATTTAATTTATAAAATAAATTTTAATATTAGTATGTATGTACAAACTCTAGATAATCGAGGTTACACTGTAGCTAGCTATAAAAATTCACACAGTTGTGTGTCAAATTTCGTATTATCCCCTAAAGCAAAAAATTCCTTGAATTTTCGCCAAAATTTTGCACTTACATTTTTGCTATTTGTCAGGCTTAACATCGATCTAAACAACACCACTAAAGTTATAGCGTGTGGGTTAAGAAATTTACTTATCTGCACGTTAATTAATTTTAACACTTTTTTCTTGCTATTACATTCTTATTAATTTTTTTTCTTTCTTGTTTTAAGCAAGGCTTATTGCCTTGAGCTTAGCAATGAAACACATTTCAGCTGAAGAAAAAACAGAAACATTCAAATTGGCGCCCACGCCTTATTGAATTAAAAGCAATTTCAATTGATTTTGTTTGGTAATTTATTTTTTGTCGCTTCAGGGTTTCGAGTTTTGTGCATGATTTATGAGTAAAAATAGTTTTTGCTGAGGAACAAATTATAATTTTTTGATGATTAGGTTTGAATGGTGGAAAAAAGCACATTACAACAAATGTTTTGCAAAAAAGTTACAAAGTAATTTTTCTGACACTCTTCTGAACAGGATTATAGCCCGAAACATCTAGAAAGCTGTAAGTCCTTAAAAGAAAAGAGATAGACAAGTATACCGAAATGATCAGAACTACGATTTGAGTTGATTAAGCCATGTCTGTCTGTCGGTTTTTCCGTTTGAACGCAAACTAGTCCATACATTTTTAAGATACCTTGATGAAATTTACTGGGCGGATATATTTTGCTCCCCGATTAGACATTTGTCCGAACCCAACGGAACAGACCACTAAAGCATACATGCCCCACACAACCGATTTTTCAGGAATAGTTTTTCTGCCATATATTTTTTAAATTATCAGATACAAGGTGCAAATTCCACCAGATGCTTTCGTATTAGAAAAATCGTACAGCTCGTTCATATGTACATATAAGATACATATAATACATAAAACCGTTTGTTCAGATAAAAGATTCAATGTCTCATGTTGACTATAGGAAATGCGAAACCTCAGCTCCCTTCGGTAGAGCCCTAGGTAGTCCCGTCCTTACTTTATTGTATTACATATATACATATGAACCGACGTGCCACGGCACTAGTAGCTGACCATATCTTTGTAAGACAACATATCATTACACCTCCTATGGATATCAAAATGTTTCGAATATTGTGAATGCCATCATGTGACAAATCCTTCTGTTCCTCCATTGCCATACCTACCTGTCAAATGAGGAAGAAAGGTTTGTTTATTTGCTCGCTGTAAATAAACTGAATCGCCATATATATATTGCACATTTGTGTTTCAACACAAGTTTTTTTTAAATTTGTCTATAGAAAACTAGACAACATATTAATATTCATTTATAAAATCTAGTTAATAGATAAAATTTGAGCAGCCAGCTAAGCCAAAGTCTTAAAATATGTATATAATGCAATATATTAGAAGTTTATGAAAATGTTTGAAAAACACTATTGATTAACTGATTTAAGTAACCGAACCACGATTTAACAAGTGATCGAAGCTGCTTACTATTGTGAAAGTTTTTTCAAACATTCGCACCTGTATGAATTCACAATGGTTTCGAAAAAGAATGACTTTCAGCACATTTCATATATGAAATTTTTTATTTTTAAATTTTCAGCACTAAGTTTAAACTCTTGGGGCTCATTTGTAAACCAGACGTGTATACAAGTTACTATTTTTAGATTTTTGAAACTTGTCTGTCTTGTTGCAAACCCAGAACGACCTCAAGTTTATATTCTTAGCAGCAACGAGAGTATCAAAAACACTCATTAATCTCAGCAGAAAGGACCTACAAAGTTTCACTGGACACAATGCGGGACACAGTAGTCTAAATAAATAAAATAAATAAAATAAAAATATCACCTAAGGAAGTTAAATGTAGCGGATAAACAAATCGTTAGCTTTGCTGAGCTGGAGGTATCGTTCATCTAATTGGCGTGACTCTTAATCCCTTCGTGATATGGAGTAAGAAGCCTGAAGAGGTATTCGAATATATTAAAAGCCTCCACCTACAGTAACAGGCTGAAAGGTCAAACAGAATAGATCTAAATAAAGTTCCCATTACATCGAGACCTGATAAAAATAATAATAACAATAACAACAAAAAAGCATCTTTTTAAATAAAAAAAACTTCCTTACGATGTTATAAAGAATAGCAAAACGTCGGGATAAAAGTGAAATAATTTAGCTTTAGTCACATTCTAACTTACATAGATCAGTACAATCGACTACGAAAATTTTCAAATACTTTTTTACTTTCAACTTGTTTAGAATTCTAGCTACAGCAACAAAAATTCCTAAAAGTACCTGAAAATGGGATTGATTTTGCGCGATAGAAACGATTTCCCTTATATAGAAAAGTGGTTTTCTCGAGAGCTAAAACGTTTTTTCTTGGTTATAGGAATAACTTTGTTAAAAATGGAGAAAATTGTGTAAATGAATAAAAAAATTATTAATTGTGTAACTCTCACGCCGCGCAATTCTAGTCGAGGCTCGAAATTTCACAGTGAAGTACTCTTATTCACTGAGCTTACTTGTACATGTAAATATAGTGAGAGATATCAAACCAAGTAATCTTGATTGAATATCTCTGATGTTACTAAGCTCTTGAGAGCGCGTCTATAAGTATTGCACACAATTAGGATTAAAAACATATTATTATTGGTATGTACCTAATGGTGTATAAAGGAATAGCAACAAAAAGGCAATACTTAGAGACCAATTGCAAAGCGAGCAACGGAAAATTCATACGACTGGCTGGACAAAAGCCTTTACATTAGTATAAAGTATGAATGTTGCAGATTTCGAGTTCAATACTCAGCACCCGAGAAGCTAGTTGATGAAGCAGTGAAATTCAGAAACATGTCCTGGTAACCATCGCCGTTTGTAAACTCTGTAATTATTCTCTAATATCAATAATGAAAAAATATTATAAAAATTTTTACTAAAATTAATGAAAAGTTTTATACAAAAATAATATATTCGTACAATAAAGAAGGTAAAGAAAAGGGCGATGAGTTAGCAGAGGAGGGTTCCCTTTGGGAGAAATCAAAAGAGACAGGAGTTGCACATGATGCATCAAGCAGGAGAGGCGTCGCAAAAAGCGCGTGGCTGCAAAATTTGTAACATCTTGTGCAAATCCTACGATATAAGACTCACAAAGTGGATCATATTTATGAAGAGAGAAGACTTAAAGCAGATGGACACTGCCTTCTGGCGTCACATGTTTATAAGTAAGGCCTCGTCAGTAGCAGCAGATCTAGGAAGTGCGAGCTGGAGAAAGAAAGGCTGAGCACGTTCTTTGTTCGTGTGCTGCGCTCGCAATGTCAAAGCTCCAGCTATTAGGGGTTGGTAAGGTTGCCAAATCTCCAGGCAGCAATCATACGGAGTTATTCTATGACATGATTGGAGTTCTTTCATTTGGTTGTCAAACAAATTCTGGTAACATTATGGACACCTTCAGTCTATGTGAGGTTTTATTTACCGGTCAATCCAACCTAAGCTACTCTTTATATTGAAATTTGTCTCAATAAAAAAAAAAATTAGTTTTTCGCCTCAGTGTACTTTCTTTTTTGCTTAAAGTTTGACAATGGTTTTTTCAGGCAACACTGATCCCGCTTGATAGACAAGAACAACTCTTCTCGCATCAGCATTATTTACTTATACAATTTTTTACTGCTTGAGCAAATATCATTTCACGCATTTCCAAAATTGATTATCTATGCTCCTCCTATTTTAATTAAATTTCGAAAAAAGTGAGTATACGGGTATGAAAGTCAATGTCAAATTTGTATTAGCGAAAAAGCTTGCCATCACAGGCCTGTAAGTGAAAAACTAGAAAATCTCGGCAGCTCTATGTCACATGCGTTAGCGTAAATAAATTGCTAATGCAGAAGAAAGTGAGTAATGTATATTTGTTTGATATTTAAAATTTAACTTTTTAAGTTAAAAATTAAAAAAGGGAAAAACATTGTATTAACTACTTTTTTGTGTTGCTTTACTGGAAGTTGTTGATATCTTAAGTCCTAACTAAGCATAAAATTTAATTAAAGAAAGCAGCAAATTAGTGTTACTAAGTAACTGAAAAGTGAAAATATGTAATATATATAAACAAACATACAAAATGATATGCTTCGTACCTCAAAAAAGTTGAACTCTTGGCATCTCAAAATGTTGAACTTACTCGCCATTGCGCGCCCTACAAGGCGGCTAACTGTCATTTGTAGTTGGGTGGCTCTCGTATCTGCGCTTTTCACCTACTTAAGTTGTTAGATGCATTAAAAAACTTTAATTGCAGGTACTTGAATGTGTATGTTACATTAGTTTTATAAACTTTATATGTCCATTTTCCAGTTTGCACGCTTTCATTCGACATTACAAATATGTTTAGGTCAATTACAATGTATGCTCTTTGACCATCGTCACACGTGAACGATTGAGGTTGCCCATTACGCTGCGTTGGCGGCATAAAAGAGGGCACACTTTTTGTCATGGAAGAAATGCCATCAGCAGAGAATATAGCACTAATTATGTGACCCATTTTTAAAATAATATAAGTATAACATTATTGACCTTAAAACTTTCGAAAATCAACGTGATACCTTCTTAATATACATAAGTCTGAAAAGCTTCATTGAAACTGGAACTTAATTAAATGCAGCAAAGGACAACCAAACTACTCTTTTATATTTCCTTTTGCTCTTTTGTATACCAGATCGATGCGGTCGTTCCCCGATACAAAAATTCTATTCGCTTCATATGAGCCAAGCAAGAATCCATTCAATAAATATTCACCAGTAGATATACTCATGGTTACCTCGTTCACCCACTCCTCCTAAGGTCTACACGATTCACGAACATGTCTTCTAGAACAGTTGTATCTCATGCTTGGTTATTTAGCTATATATGTATATGTACATGTATATCAGTAGTTTATGTTTTTCTTCTAGCCATATGCGTGTGTATGAAAAATTTTATAAAACAATATGAGCCCGCCTCGCTCATGAAATACTTAAACACAGTACATATAAAAGTTCTTTATTAATTAATATATTAACCAGCAGTTATATATGAACACATAAATGACAACAACTTTTATTTTCAGTAAGAGGAAGAAAAAACGAAATGCAAACTTGTTTTCACCATATGTTACATTAAGTAGGTGGACAAAACACATATGCCTAATATATAAAAGAACGAATGAGCGAATAAAAATTTTACGGAAATTTGAAAATTAAACAATTTTTTTGTATGAGTTGATCGGGGATTGCCTGTATTGCTTTAAATGTATGAATGATATGTACTTCAATGAAATGTATGTACTTCAACCATCGTAGGAGTGTGGGTTCAAATCCCACTTCCAGGAGAAAAGGCTTTGAAGAGATTTACAAGGTATAATCGAAATAGCTGTCGCCTTGTCCGTCCTGATGTCACGTTGTTAGCCACCTATAATCGCTTTATATTCAATACCCTCCACCAGCAATTTAAAGAAAAATAAGTTTTAGATGGTAATATGATCTCTAATTCACCTTTCACATATGACATTAACGACGGCTTTAAAGCTTAGCCCAAATAGTACTAATTTCTTCAAAAGCAAAACCCTCTATCAGCATGCATATTCATACCCATCTATACTTAGGTATAGAACATTATAGTATTAATCGCATAACTTTGGGGTCCATAAGGTCTAGATAGACTTCCGTATATCAATATTATCAGTGCCGAAAAATATATTGATTGGGCCGGGTCCATCGGGCTGTCCGTCCGCGGTTAACCTTTTTTTGATGATACCTGCCTTGGGCATCAACCTCAAGGCCTTCGATGTGGAACTCTAGCACTTTAATCACTTTTACAAGGCACCATTGCAAAACATTGTTCGACATACATAAATGTTACATCCAAAAAAACAGGAACATTCTCCAAGTTGCGGTGGATCTATCCTGAAAATTGGAATAAAATCGGTGCAATGGTTTCGGTGTTCATAAGCTGCATACAAACATATACATAGATACATCCTTCTTTATACATATAGATTGATTAAATCTCCTTAACATACATACGTGTACATGCGTTAATACATACAATCGTGCCAAAATAGATTTCTTGGTAGATTTGCTTTGAATACATACATTCATCCCAATCAAAACAAGTTTGCTCGTACAATACACAGCGAACATACACACGAATTGCTCTTTCAACCTGTGACTTCTGTGTCAAATTTGCACTCCCATCAATTTTTATAACGCGCCTAAAGAAGTATAACTTCAAAAATCTTCGCAAATTTGAAGCTTTCTAAAGTTTAAATAAAAGTTAGATAACGCAACAATCAGTTAAAAAAGAAACACTCATCACTGTTAGGTTAGGTTAGGTTAGGTCCTTATCGGAGCGGCACACCTACGCCTTTATAGGCCCATTGTGAAACCACATGGACTATCAATGTTGAAGCACGCATAAATTTTAGAAATTGACAAATAGATAAATCATTATAAATCTGTATAACGTATTTTCGGAGATTGATTGATCTTTGTTTATATAAATTTCATGTCACGTTGTTTGTCCGCGATGGACTCCTAAGCTACTTAACCAATTTCAATCAAACTTGGTCAGCTTGAAAGATATGATAGCGTTCCTGTGAAATTTCTTTCCGGGAAGTATACCAGGGACCGATATATTAGAAAAACTTCTGTTCACGGTTCGAGTTGCCTGAAATTTGGTATATAGGTAGCCCTTTGTCTAAGTTAGTATTTGCGATACTATTTTTTTCGGGCAGAGGACCAGATACCGATCTTTTCGAACAAATTGTATTCTTGGTTCGATTTACCTGAAACTAGGCATATAGGTAGCCTTTCGCCTAGATATGATACTTTTATGACACTTTTTTTCGGGAAATGGAGCAAGGACCGACTGGGACTGGGACTTGGACTTGGACTAGGTCTGTAACTGCGACTGCGACTGCGAATGAGACTGGGAGCGGCACTGAGACTGGGACTTGGGCTGGGACTGGGTTTGGGATTTGGACTGGAACTGCGACTGCGACTGGGACTGGGAGCGTTACTGAGACTGGGAATTGGACTAGGACTCGGTTTGGGATTGGGACGGGAACTGAGACGGGAACTGGGACTGGGACTTGAACTTGGGGTGGGACTGAGAGAATGGAGAAGAACAAGAGAGAAGAGAAATGATGGAAGGTGAAAGAGATAGTTAGACAAAGATAAAGAGATGTGGATAGATGGAGCAGAAAAAGAGAAAGGCAAAGAGAAGAGTGAATAAAAAGATAACGCAAATAGGGAGGGAGAGAGAGTAAGAGGTAAAGACTGCTTAAAAGTTATGCAGATAGACCAAAGCTAGAGCAGAGCAACGTCTGCCGGATTTGTTTGTTGGAAAATAAAAATTTTGTACAAAAAAAAAGAACTAAAAAAAACAATACCACTCTCCTCCTCCCCGACGGGGAATTGAACCCCAGTCTCCCGCGTGACAGGCGGGGATACTAACCACTATACTATCGAGGATTAATTATTAATAGTAAAATACTTATATACAATATCCATTCCCATTTAATGATAATATTGCTATTGTTTACGTAATTCTGGCTTATTGTTTTTGTTTTTAGCATTCAAAGCTGTAGCGTGTTTTTTATTTGCCTTGTCATTTTCTAAACGTTTTGTGGTATGCAAAAAAAAAAAAATTTTTTTTGTTGACAACAGAGATATTGTCGCATCAGCTGAAGTGAACAATAGCGAAAATAGCGTAAATTAGGTCAAACGGCAAACAAAGAACGCAAATCATAAAATTTCGCAAAAATAACCAAATATACTAAGCATTTATACAAAAATTAAAACACATTAGAATACATTGTAAAAAGTACTAAAAAGCTATTGCTAATCGAAAACTAATAATTAAGTCTATTGTTGTACATTTTGGATGCTATTAAAAGAAAGACAAATATTGTGTGTTGAATAGCCTAATCGTTTGATAACGTATGTATCTAAGACTTGTTTATCTTTAGAGTTGGAAGTTTTATACTCAGCTGTGAATAGTATATAAAGTGTATTGATTTTGTTCGTGTAAGGGTATACTGTAACGACATTAACAAATTTGGACGAATATACATAAATTTAGAGAGGACTGTAGACCGGCATTCCCACTGAACACTGCATTCTGGCTTCACATGCCTTTAAATAAGGATTGGCCAATGATAGTAGCTGCAGGAAGTGCGGGTTGGAGGAAGAAACGACCGAGCATGTCTTTTGGTCGTACCCTGCGCTTGCTAGGCTAAGACACCAGCTATTAGAAGTGATACAGCTGTCAGATCTAAAAGTAGCAAGTGGCATAAGTCCTAGAAAGCTTCTAGTATTTGCCAAGAAGACGGAGTTTTTTTTTAACATAGGTCTTGGCTTTTGATAGGGTTTTACAGTTTGGTCGTTAAGTAAACTTCTCGTAACACTACGGGCTCATTCAGTACATGTGAGATCCTCATGGGCCGGTCTAACCTTTAGTACACAACATAGGTTTACATTTATTTAAAAACTTCTTTAAAAAATGTATTAATTACTACACTACCGTTCAACGTTCGTCGGTCCGCCAAACTGTACGTCTGTGAGCTGCATATCTCATTGAAATGTTGTTGTGTAAGTTTCTTGACACCCATCTTGCATCACTATTTAGGTTAGGTAGGCTTGGTTGAGTGGTAGCTACCCAGGGAGAAAACTATTCGAGGTCTGTTGTGACACTTCAAAGAGTAATGATGACTTGAGCTGTGGTTACATGAAATGAATCGTTGCGTACAGATGATGTAGTTTCGACTATAACTTATTTGGACTTTGCCTAAATCCTCCAAAAATTTTAGTAAACTTGTTCCGAAATATTTTTGGCTAGTTTGGTAAAAGTTGGACAGTCAAGTATAAAGTGACTGCATTATCGCAGCACATCATACTCCGTCCATTTGCAACAGTAGCAGCTTTTCAATAGGTTGAGTTGAACCGTATCGACTTCCATTGAATACTGGCACGAACAAGCTCCAATCAGCGTAGATAATAATAATAATAATAATAAAACACACACACACAAAACATTCATTCGAGACAATTGCAAGTGAAGTCAGGCACTCCAAAATCGCTCTCGATATTACGAAAATCGAGTTTAGAGCCTTCATTGCTTCTTCCCTTCTCAAGTAGAGGCTAAATTTTCTAGAGGTTAAGTAACTCCGGATAACATTATATACAGCGTATCCTTACAGGTGGTGACTCGCCCTTGGAATACACTGCAGTGATCTGCGGCTTAAACTTGCGGATTACGTGGAGCGCCGATTAGAAAACCCCGCCGCCAACTTCTCCTTGCACTGCATCAATGAGATTTCTCACCCCATCGCTCTTTCGAGAGAGTGAAGGTGTTGAAGTACGTACAGTTTCCGACATAAGAATGCCCGACTCAATAGCCCAGAGCTCATATCGAAGGCAGAAACTGCTAAGCTCACAATACAATGTCTACGGACTTAATTTTTAATAGTACATTTGGGGCCAAGGTGGGTGCTGTTCTTAAAACGCTAATGACTTCAACCAGCACAGTTCGCTATACATACAAACAGCAGTACAAGGTAACAAGTATGTATGTGTACCTCAACATTGAGTTTCGAAACCAGTTTGCTTTTCAGTATGATTTCTGGACATATAACCTCAATCAGAAAGCAGCAACACTACTTCCAAAATAGCGGGAAACGAACTAGTCCTCCTTGTCCTCCTAGACACTCCCGACAATGCTGAAATTTGTCAAGAAAACGGTAGAATAAACCGCCTCATTTTAGCAAGAAGAAAAAGAGCAGGCCCGTTTATTCCCCAACATTTTCAGAGAGGCCTGTTGAAAATCTCAAAGGGTGTTCAAAAAGGCACGGAAATTAAACTGTTTGGGTTTTAGAGACCTCTCGATTTCAAAATCGAATGAATAGCTGTTACCGCTAGTGCGCACTGGAAATAGGCTTGCTCCGATGCCTACAATAACCCTCGATATAGGCCGAACTTACACATAATTCATATGCTGGAACGTTTTTGCGAGCAAGGAAGAGAGATTGGTTGGTTTGAATTCCCCAAAAGTGCCATAAGAGCGCTGCCTACGAAATCAGCTGTTTTCGAAACAGCAGTCGACATACACCTTTCTTTTCATGCTATTACTCACTTCATTGATTTGAATCAAGTTTTGGCGAGTTACGACCATAACTAAATATACTTGTTTCCGGTTATTACCAGAAATTCATTTTTTTTAATATGCTGCAAACTTTTTTATTAGCTTACATAAATCCGAAATAAGTTTTATTTATGTATATGCAATTAACTTCCGAATGAATAGCAATCAGGTTAATTTTTAATTTCATGAAAATCAAGTTTAACGAAATTTGACAATTACAAACTACTCAAAGCGAAATTCAAGCATATTTTAAATGACTTTAAAGCATTCGTGACTGACATACGACTTGTTGCTCCAGTAAACCTCTAAATTTTGTACAAATATATAATTTTGCTAAACTCAGATCATAAAATATCATATTGTCAGTCATTACTCTAAGCATAACAAATCCCATTTGATCCCATTTAAATAATGCAAACGTCATACAAATAAAAAATAAATGTAAGGCGCGATAGCCTCCGGAGAGATTTAAGGCCGAACTTCTCTTACAATTTTGCGTCGTGCTGCTTTTAATTTTTCCTACAAATTAGCGGGACGGGACCTATATGTTTTATGTCGCCTCCGAACTGCATCTGCAAGCCAGATGAGTTTTCACTGAGAAGCTTTTCATGGCAGAAATGCACTCGTAGTATTTGCCAAATGACTGGCGAGGGTCGAAACTTCCTTCTAATTACCTGGGGTGCGAACTCGGGATCTTCTGTGTAGTGGGCGAAGCACGCTACTACCACACCACGGCTACCGTCATACGCTATCATAAAAAGCTTTCACCTCACACTTTTATTCACAGTCACGGTTGCCATGTAACAAGCAAACTATTCCAAATTGACCATGATTGTTATGCATTTAAGCTCTTTATTATTTAAGTTACTTAAACTTATACAATAACAAATAAATGCATGCATAACAGATTTACATAAAGTGTCTATATTAGCAATAATTTGCACAAAAATAATAAATTGCATTTTAATTTGTCAGCTTAACTATAATACAACATGAACAGCTGTTGATGACAACTGTCTTGATTAGCTGTAAATAATAATCAGCTGTTGTTGACACAAGTGAATCTTATTTAAGCGCAAAAAGTCAAAGGCATGTTAAATTTTTATTGTAGGTACTTAACACATTTATTTAATTCAATTACGCTTGGAAAAAATATGCTTACAAAAAGCGTGGGAGATGAATGAGAATAATTAAATTAAATCAAATAAAAAAGTATACAAAAATGTTAATAAATTCAAGTTTTAAATAAAACTCTTGCGACATAAAGGTTTTGTGCATGCGAAAAAAGATAAGTCCCGCAGCTTTTTCACAAAGCCCCACCGGCTTCTTAATGTTGTTACTCGTGATTGAAAGTTTTCGTAATAACAATCTTTAGGCACTTTGGTACTAACGAATACAATAAGCAATCGTAAAAAGGCCAGAAAAAGATGAGCTGGTGAAAAATCAGCAAAATTTATCCGATCACTTTGACCTTTGATTAAGCAAACGGTTGGTTGAATTTGAACAGTGTGGCAAAAGTCGGTAATATGACTTCAATATTGTCATATTCACAATTTTATCAGGTTTACTTTTAAAATTCTGTTTACAGTGTATTCAGTTTACACCCTTTTCAGTTTTAGTTCAGAAAGTTACAATTAAAGCCCGGAAAATAAAAATTGAAGTTCAGAAAACTACAATTGAATTTCAGAATTTTCAATTGAAATTTAAGTTCAGAAAGTTACAAATGAAGCTCAGAATAATACAATTGAAGTTTTAATTGGAATTCAGAATTTTTAAAAAATTGAAGTTGACACATTTCAATTGAAGTTCAGAAAATTATAACTGAAGCTCAGAAAATAACAATTGAAGTTCAGAAAATTAAAATAGAATTTCAGGATTTTCAATTGAACTTCAATTATAATTTTCTGAACTTCAACTGCAACTTTCTGAACTTCAAGTATAATTTTCTGAACTACAAATAGAAATTCTGAACTTCAACTGTAATTTTCTCAGCTTAAGTTGAAAATTCTTAACTTCAGTTGTAATTTTCTGAACTTCAACTGCAACTTTCTGAACAAAAACTGAAAAAGGTGTATTTAAAATTTACAAAAAATGTATGCTATAGAATATCGCCAGCTTTTCTTCGAGAAATGGGTATTGTAGAGCGTCCATTTCGCAGTCAAAGCACTAGAAGTATGTTTATTTGTTTAATGGTGTGTTCAATTTATACTTATTATAAAGAATTCATGAGCCTTACACCGGCTTATAATAATTGAATATTCAATAATAAATGAATATTCAATTATTATGTTTTTCTAAGAGAAACTGAAAAGAAAGAAAGAAACATTTACTGGCATATTGCGATGGTACCATTTCGATATATTCAAATATTATAAGCCGGTGTTAAGCTCGTGAATTCTTAGCACTAGAAGTATTATTAAAAGAGGAAATGATTTGTCATTGATTTTCGACCCGAATTTCTCTTCCAATTTGCGTCGTGCTCATTTTTAATTTTTCCTACAAATTATCAGGAAGGGACCTACTTGTTTTACGCCGACTCCCAACAGCAGATGAGTTTTCACTGAGAAGCAGAAGTATATAGGAGCGTTTGCCAAATCCGGCCATAACCGTTTAGACGGTTAAGCGCCAATTAAGTAAGTAAGTAAGTTTGCCAAATCACTGCCAAGAGCCGACGCCGCATAAGAAAACCTTGTTTCTAATTGGAAAAAGTTGCTTTTAAATTTTTGATGTTGCTTTTCGCGAGACTTGAACTTAGGATCTTCGGTACGGTGGGTGGAGCACACGACCACCACACCACTTCGGCGTTACAATTATAACACCACTTCGGCGTTATTGTCGAATTGTTGATTGTTTGTTATCGATTAATCTTTGAGTTGTTATCGCTAGGATATCAGTGTGCCAACGAATTTCGGTTTGTTATCGGTGTGTTATCGACGAGGTAAAGAGATATAAACGTGCAAAGGTCACAATGAGTTTTTTTTTATAAAGTATTCGATTAATTATATATAAATTATAGATAGGTTATCGATATGTTATAAAAAATGTATGCATTTTTTATCTGAGTATTATTAATTTTGTCGAAAATTTATCGATTTGCTGTCGAAAAGCTGTCACTTTACTGTCGAAATGTTATCGGTTTTTTAACGGAGTGTAACCAATTTAATATCGGGTTTTCAATTGTTTGTTGTGAAGCCGAAACGGAGAAAACTTCAATAAAAAATCGATGGACCATCTGTAACCCTTCGATAACAAACAGATAGCAAGATGATAATTTCGCTTTCGACAGCAAGCTGAAAATAAAACAATTAGTTGTCGGTATCGGTTATTACTGATTAGATGCGGACGAAGCTCTTTTCAAATATGCAGGTCATAGTGGAAGGAGTTCAAACTATTCGTTTCGTCAGCCAATTTGAGATCAAACCAGGAGCCGTGTCAGACATTTTTAGTGAGCTAGAATATTTCAGAATGTTGAGAAGTTCTTTTCTCAAAATTTTTTTACTGAGACATGGTAATTTTACTTATGTATTTCATTTACTGCTACTGAAAAATTTTACTTAAATTACATATGCATCGAACCACTGTACCCATCTACAATTACTTACTTGTTCTGCCGGCAGTTTGTTCATAATATGTTTGCTGACTTCAGCGGTTAAGTTGGTAATATTTTCTTAACTTATTCATGGCTTTCTTAACTGATGCAAGCCACACAACAACATTACTCTTCCAGCAATTGTTATCTGAGCCAGGCAACCAGTGGCGCATGCGCATAATGTAAACATGAGTTGACAGATTTCCAACTTGAACTATGATTATGAAGAGCATACAAACAAGCATAAGAGAGGGAATAAACAATGAAAAGCAAGCAAAAAAAAATTTAAAAAAATATATATGTGAAAATATATTAGGTAATAAAAAAATTAAAAATTACAGGTGATTCACTCACGTCATGCTAATATGTTGATTACCGCTGTACAAGTACTCGTAGTGTTAGACTTGACTTTGATTTTTACATTCGTAGTTACCTATGTATGTTTACGAGCGTGTAACTTCAGAGCATGATGGCTCCTCTGCCTTTTGAAAATGATGCGCTTGTAACTTTGTGATTTTCATAGTTGTTTCTTTTTTATTGCCATTTTAAGCGAATAAAAAAATTATCTGAGTTAATTTGAACTTTAATTGTGGCAATTGCTTCTGCTGTTAGTAAATTATGTACGCACATCGTATATTCGTGCAAAGAAATCTATACATATACACTTGTACATATGTCTGGCGAATTATTACTCATTCAATTGTATACATTAGGGTGCTCCATTTGGAGGTTATATTTTATTTCACCTTGCTTCTGTTTGAATATTCTTCTGCATTTTGATAAATAATTTAACATATTTGATTTGATGCTTTTCAAATTTTTGTCCGCTAATTAGTGATGGTGAAATATTATCGTGGAGTCATCTGTGTGTTATCGGCTTGTTATCGAGGAGTCGTCGACTTTATATTAAAATTTCATCAGTATCTGTTTCATAACAAACCGATAATTCATCATTTACAAATTGATAATACGTCGATAACAAAGAAATCGATAAATTTTTGATGACAAATAAATAACTTTTCTTTTCAACAATACGATAACAAAACGATAGCTTCCCAAAAAATCGATTACTTTTTGATAACAAATCGACAATTTTCGATTGTAAATGAGGAACTTTTTAATGAAAAATCGATAACTGTTTTTTTTTTTTTTTTTGTTGCGATACCAAATTCGTAACACTCGATCCATCAGTACTTCATGCTACACGTTCTTGTTGAATGTTCCGTATCGTAAAATATCTAGAATTTTTGAAATCCATCAATATGGATCGTGATCCAGTATTGACAGCATTGCCTCAATGTGTGACATCCTCCATTGGCACTCACTGTTGCATTCGTTCTTGCTTAAAAGTATGTGTGTAGCTTTTGTTATCTGGTACTTACTTAATAGTGGTTGTAGCGGCGTTTGGTTATTGCTGTTGGGCGAGTAGCCAAGTAAAATTAAATTAAAGAAATAAAAACTTTTTTTAAAATAAGCTTTTAAATTGGTTAACAAAATTAACTAAAAAGTAAAAAATAAATTGACTGTAAAGAAATATAACACTTTATAAGTTCATTGTAACCTTTAACGATAATTAGGCTTTTTCGTCTGCGACAAAAAAATTCTATATTGTACATAATTATATATTTATAACATTAAAACTTTACACTTAAATTATTAAATCTTACAGTTTATATCACAATCCTAATTGTTCTAATAAAATGAGTGTTAAATTTTGATGGTATAATTAAGAACATTTAGGACCTCCTTTTCTTACTATCACAATGTAACACGCTTTTATTAGAACAATTAGGACTGTGATATAAACAGTAAGATTTAATAATTTAGGTGTAAATTTTTAATGTTATAAATATATAATTATGTACAATATGGAATTTTTTGTCGCAGACGAAAAAGCCTAATTATATTTAAAGGTTACAATGAATTTATAAAGTGTTATATTACTTTACAGGCAATTTATTTTTTACTTTTTAGTTAATTTTATTAACCAATAATAAAAGCTTATTTTTAAAAAAGTTTTTTCTTTAATTTTATTTTTTACTTTTTAGTCCATTTTATTAACAAGTAATAGAAAGAAGCTTGTTCTTAAAAAAGCTTTTTTTCTTAAATTTAATTTAAATATGAATTTTTTTAATTTTTAGTAGGATGAAATATTGTACAAATTAGTTATGTATTCTTTATTTAGTTATTTGTAACGTTTCTCATCCTATCCATTTCTTTTAATGCATCAACATTACAAGGTTTCTTCGAAGTCAACTTTGAGCAGTCAAGTTCTTCTATTCGAGTGTTAACTAACTTAAAATCATATTTTATTCTGACTTTTCCTATGTCGCGTTCAGTTTACAACTACTCGTTGCAGATCTCTGCTCTGTTCCTTCGCCAAAAATCTGTAAAACAAAATCAAGTGCGCAGAAAAGTATGCATCATTTAGCGATAACAGCTTAACTTCTACGTTTGTTGCATACACAAACAAAGCGAAGTTACCTGCGTTCTTGAGGACATAGGCTTTTATTCCCTTGTGAATACAAATCTTTACCGATAAATCTGTTATCGATTAATTTATCGAATTCTCGCAAAGTAATATTGGATTGTCATCGGAGTTATACATGTGTGCAGCTCAACCGGACAACGGGAAGTGTATCAAATTTAACTTGTAAGATTTGATTACAGCCAAGTGAAAGTAAATAAAAGTTTATAAAAATGGATCATTCGAAGATTATTATTTGATCGCTCTTTTACTAGAAAGGGAATACACAAAGCTCCAAACTTCTTGCATTTTTAACATGCTTATATTAGCTTCACTTATATATATATATATATATATATATATTCACTTGTATATAAAATCAGAGCCTTTTCTCATTCGCTGTTGATATTTGGCTTTTAATTTTTTGTTTTTTACAAAATGTCATTTTTTCAGGAAAACATTTTACCTAAATAAGAAACGCCTTAATGTTTAACAATATGCACGTATGCAATATATCTTATTGCTTGCTTTTGTTTGAGAAAATATGTACATATGCATCAGGAATAATTTGAAATAATTAGTTATGAGAGTCTTAAAGTCAATAGCATCGTAAACTAGCTAACAGCAGTGTTAAATATTTTTATTACAATTTTTAGTTAGTTTTTTCTCGCTATTTTTCATATAGGTATAAATATCTAAGTAGTTTTCCTTTTTACCTCTTTTTTGTGTAACGTTTTTAAAGCGAATCAAATTTGCATTTGAATTCCGGTAAGCAAAAGATTTTTTTGGAGAATTACAACTTAATGGATTTTAGGATAAATTTCCATTTCTTTCGACAGCTCGATATTTCTTGAGCTGTACTCTAACGGTAGATACTGTAACGAATTTTGGGGAGCTCCTGATAATTATGCACTTTCTGCTAACGTTCGAGTCGCTGAACTGCCGAATAAATAACTCCAATATTCAGTATTGCAAACTGGTCTTTCTTTAGATTACTTTGGGAGTAGTACTTTACAATCACAATTATACTTCACTAATAGCGTGTCTAAATCAAACTGGCTGATTATCGCTTGCTCCGAGCTGCTTTTATACTCTCAGTTAGCATCGTTCACCTATTTCTCCTAAGGTCTAGACTTTTGATGAACATGCCTTCTGGAACAGTTGTATCTCATACTTGGTTATTTAGGTAGCTACATACATGTATATCTGTAGTTTGTTTTTCTTCTAGCTATATGTGTATGTATGTGTGAGTAACAGCTTCTGCTCTTATATGCTGACCACATATGTGTATGTGAAATAATCTCCTCACTTCGAGTTGCTGGTTATGTGTGTGTAATATTCTTCGAATTCTTACGAAATCGCTTAGGTGGTTAAGCGTGAATTAAATAAAGATGCTGATGATCCTCTTAAAGTGGTCCATATAAATAACAGAGTTGCTTGTTACAAATCAATTACTCATAATTCATCATCAACCTCAGATGAAAGCTCACATTCGTCATAAAATTAAAATCAAAAATTTCAGTCGGATATAAAACAAAAAAAATGCAGGAAGCAGAACTTAGTGGGCTCCAGAGTAGTGTTGCAGGACAAATATATTTCATAAGGCGGCCACCGTGGTGTGATGGTAGCGTGCTCCGCCTATCACACCGTATGCTCTGGGTTCAACTCCCGGGCAAAGCAACATCAAAATTTTAGAAATAAGATTTTTCAATTAGAAGAAAATTTTTCTAAGCGGGGTCGCCCCTCGGCAGTGTCTGGCAAGCGCTCCGATTGTATTTCTGCCATGAAAAGCTCTCAGTGAAAACTCATCTGCCTTGCAGATGCCGTTCGGAGTCGGCATAAAACATGTAGGTCCCGTCCGGCCAATTTGTAGGGAAAAATCAAGAGGAGCACGACGCAAATTGGAAGAGAAGCTCGGCCTTAGATCTCTTCGGAGGTTATCGCGCCTTACATTTATTTTTTTTTATTAAACAAGTGTTTTTCAGAAGCCTGATATTTAATCCATGCATCCGCTCAATGCTTTCCAGGCATTGCTTGGAAATATGTTCATCCAAGTTCAAGAGCGTCAAAAGTGTCTTGAAAGCAAACTCAGAGCCAGGATCTGCGGTGATCTCGAACAGGAATCGTCGAATGTCGAATGGAACTTAACAAATACGAAGAAGCCGTGGAGTTTTGTGACGTTTAAAAATCACGTGTGTCTATATCGCAGTCCCCAGAAAAATCTATCTTCCACTCAATCTTGCTGCTCTCCCATGAATAAATTTGGAAAGTGATGGTAGGACACCATAATCGTATAATTGATTCCTCTATGCTTCAGTTTACCAAATATGAACAGTTCAAAGGTCTAGAACTGTAATACGACTCAAAGAGATAAAGACTATTTGTTTTTTAAGACATTCCGAAAACTTAACTTCCGAAGACGTGGAACGAGTCTATGCAAAGATCTGTGCCAATAAAAGAGAACAACACAAGTCTGGCAGTGCTAGAAGACAACTCATTCTAAACCATTACATCATCTGCATAAGCTTGATCATAGAAACTCGAAAAATGAGGGCACATAATAAATGGGTTAATCACCAAACGTCAGAGTAGGGAGGAAGCGCACTACCTCTGGGAATTTTTTACTCTGCATATTACGTGTTGGCCCTCTCTGGCTGAGATTTCCTCACCAATTATTTCAACCACACTCTCACAAGATGCCTCCATTTCTTGCTTAGGCAGATTTGAGAAATACTGGCGAAGCTTGAACAGTCTTTGTAGAATAGAATATCGATTTATCTGAGATTTTGTCACTAAGATATCACAGTAAATCGCCATGATAGCTTCTAGAAACATCACATCTACTAAAAATGATAACCTCAAAGGCAATCACAACTCTCTACACAGAAACAACTAGCTTAGCAACTATTTGAACGGAAGTGCATGCGATTGGTGGTGAGACTGCGTATCACTAGATGTCGCAGTAAACTCCTACCTAACCTTGTATGGTGACATCTTAGTTAGCAACTTATCTGCGACAATATGAATCGCTGAATTCGTGATTTGCGCTGCTAAAGAATACTAGATATCGCAGTAAGCGGGAGTAAGGCGATTTGAATAGCCGCCCATGTATCAGTTTGATCTAACATCTAGCAGTAGATTGCTACACAACCCCCGAATACATATTGTCGCACCAATATTTACCACTGCAAGGAGAGAGAGTTGTGATGCGTCATTTGGTTACCATTATTGATTAGCGTCATTGGGAACTGCAAATTTTATCATTCATAGAGTCCCTAAATAATCGTGGGATCTGCCGATTTCACTGCACATATTTGCAGTTATGACTTTATTCTGATAAGCGCTGAAGCTTTTGTGACGCGTTGAGTCATCTTTGCACACCTCAATAAGAAAATCACTTCAGGCGCGTTAAAGAATTTGATGAAAACTTCACAAAAAAAAATCTAACTTATAGGAGAAGAAAAATAGCAATATTCCTCCTCAGCAGAAGTATTCTGCACAATGTTTGTTGTTCAGTTGCCAGCTACGCTTTTGAATTTTTCCCAAGATCCTCTGAACTCTATGAACTCAGCTGTATTCACTTATTGCAATCATTCAAACAACCACTTAATTAACTTCAATTAAAAACAAAAAACTTGTTGCGAATTGTAAAAGTCAAAAGGTGTCAAATATTTGCGAAAATGCACAAAACTTAATGAAAACCAAATAAGTAGAGGACAAACAGGTGCGTGTGGTTAAGAAAGGCAGTGGGAAGTAGTATGCTGATAACTCCGCGTAGAGAGTAAGTAACTCCCTTGACTTGCTTACAAACTCACATACATATGTATACAAGACTGTAGTTGTTTGGGGGTCAACTACAACTTCTGGGCTATCGCACCGTAGCTTCGAAGAGAGGAAACTAAAAAACTGTAAAGTCAAAGAAGTCAACAAGGATGACCAAATTGCAAGCCTAAAAGAAAGAACTACAAAGAAAATAACAAAAATAAAAAATTGTAAGCAGCAAAAACAGTTTCTCAACAACTAGGAAATAATATCTGCGAACAAGTGGTTGAAATAGCAAAAAAGCGCAGTCTGCGGTCTAAACGGTAATATGCGCATGCGCGCCAACTATTTGTGCGCTAATGACCAACACCGGTCATGAAGCGCGCACTGTTGTGGATATGATGTTGTTGTTAATTTCTTGGATGCCGTTTTGTGTTGCACTTTAAATGCTGTTAAATAATGCCGCCTTACTGCCACCTTTTTTTGCATGCTGATGATGGGTGGAAGAATTGTTTAATCTGCAATGTTCTGTGGTTGCTTGGGTGCCTGACTGACCATATTGACTCTGTGCGCTACATATGCGATACAGTTATGGCTCAATTGGTACTCAAGTTATTGTTTTGTTTCTTTAGCAGTAATGTTTTTTATTTTTTTCTTGTGCTTTTCGTACCAATTCTTATTAAGCAAATATTTACAAAAGCTACTGATTATTCGCACAGTGCATACCTAATTTATTCAATAACTTGAAGCAACTAGGCTCAGCTGCATTGTGAAGTTTAACGCAAATAAGAAGTATGAATTGAATATACTTTTAAGCACACAGTATGCAAGAAACACTTTTCTTAATAAGCTTTTTAAAAAAAATCAAAATTTTACTACAAAACACAAATGAAACTCATGTTACTCGCAGTTATTTTTAATGCAATGGGCGAATAGCCGCGAAAAACGTTGTAACTGCAAGATTTTATTTTACCAGAGCATTGTTCCTCATTAATGTCACTCAACCAACAGTTCAGGTATTCGATCTCGTCTAAATCTATAACAATTTTACGAATTTCGTTGTATAACATCGTAACCCTCGTTTTGACTTCGTTTTGTACATATCTAATTCAGGGTATTCCATTATCATCATCATCTTCATCATCATTGATTTGGCACTCAACTGCCAGCTATTCCTTTTCGCGAAATTTTACGCCAATTGGGAGCTCCAGGGGAGGTCAAGTCTTCCTCCACCTGCCTCTCCCAACTCAGTAGAGATTGCCCGCTTCTTCTGCATTCAAACTGCTGCGTTCACTGAAAAACTTTCCCACCCGGAGCGTCTTCGTTCATTCGCATAACATAACCTAGCCAACGAAGCCTTTCGGTTTTCTTCGCTGCACTATCATTCTATCTACGTAAAGCTCGTCATTATATCTCCTTGAATACTCGCCGTCCACATCACGGACAGAACCATAAATTTTCCGAAGAAATTTTCTCTCGAACACTCTAAGAGTCATCTCAGCTTCTCGCGGAACCATCCACAATTTCGAGCGATATATCAGAACAAGTATGATGAGCGACTTGTATAGCGTGATTTTTGTTCGTTAAGAGAGGACTTTACTTTTCAATTGCCTTATCAATGCCTACATATACGTTTATATCCTTAAAAATGTTCTCTTAAATATGTTTAAAAGCCCTCATGCATAATCCCTTACTTAGTGGAAGCACGTTTTAAGAAGCATTCTAAAAGTAATGATAACTTTGCTACTTACAACGTTTTTCACGGCGCTGCTTTATATGGTGAAAGCTGCTGGAGTAGATTTTGCTCTCCAAAAAATCAACAATTTCACAGCAGCATGCTTTGATTGTGGTTATAGTTTGTCGGTTGTCCAATGGCACACAAAACTTTTCTTTAGCTGTCGACAATAGCTTTACCAATGGCGCCCAGGGTTAAGTGTGACGAGGTCAGCAAAGAGCACCCATTAGCCATACAACGAATATTTGCTTCAATAAATTCACAGCATCAAACTGCAACTTGAGCTACACAGCAGGTTGTGAAGATAAACATTTTTTTTTTCTTTTTTATTAATTTGGTATCAAAATTAGTTATGTTAAAAGAAATAGCATACATTTTCAAAGGGGCCTTCCACAAAAAGTGTTTAAGAACCAATTTTCGAACACCAAAGATGTTTCCCTTGTTAAGCGGTAAGTTCTTATACTTAAGTGAATGCAAGCTATGTTTAGTTAAGTCAGGTATTATTATACGACAGTGGATCGCCAGCGAGTTGGGTTGTTGTTGCTATCAGACGCGAGAAGAATCGATCCATTAATCGAACAATTTTTGGAGATTCATAGTCAGTGCTGCTTTAAATTTTTTATATTGAAGTGCAAATCACAATACATATACAAAATTGTACATAAATTAGAATTTGTTTTTATATTTTAAAAATAAAAATAAAATTTTTAAATGTTCAAAATTCTCAAAAGTTTTAATATATCGATTACTTAAAACATTTCGAAATCCGCCT
This sequence comes from Eurosta solidaginis, assembly GCF_040869045.1. NCBI lineage: Eukaryota > Metazoa > Arthropoda > Insecta > Diptera > Tephritidae > Eurosta > Eurosta solidaginis. The sequence continues at coordinate 30,946,538 of NC_090321.1, forward strand.
TATCATCATAATAGTCAAGAGTAATTAAACTTAATTCTCAAAATCCAGCACAACAACTTCACTAAGCACAAGTTGATATTTATTTCGATTGTTATCGTCATATTAACATGGCATGCACATCCTCACCACCAAATTTTTTTAGGTTTCGTTTTACCGGAGCTTGACTTGTAATGACTTTTATTACCATTACTAGCATAATGTTAAAATAAAGGCGTATGCAAGTTTCCAAGTCCTATTTCAAATTCTGAGGTTGAACCGTTAAATGCTGAAGTAGTTTCAATATTCTTAATGAATCAATTTTGAATAAAAATTTTTTCAATGCCATAATATTGTGACGAATATTAGCAACACTAAGGCATACTATCATTTCTAAGCCGATACTAAGCAGTCACCTGTATCTATTTTTTTTTTTTTGTTTTTTTTTTTTTTACTTACAAAAGTATGGAATCATCGGTGGGAGTATCACTCACATATACACACGTAGATGGCTATGCGAGAAGCTATAATCGTGCGTCTGTAGTTTATAGCTGGTGAGTTTATAGCTGGTAAACAAGTAGTAAACTCTAGAAAGAGACCTGCCTAGAAATATGCAAACGAGGAAACCGAAGAGTATAAAAGCAGCACCGGCTGTGGCATGAGAATCAGTTTTGATTTAAGCACGCTATTGGTTGCGAAGTATAAGTGTTATTGTGAAGTAGTGTAATAAAGAACATTTTGCATTATTGAATATTGGAATTATTTATTCAACAGTTTAGCGATACGAACGTTAGTAGAAGGTTGCAAATAAGCGGAATTGCACTATATTCGTTACAATATTTTTGAATAATTTTTAGTCGTCAATTTGTTAGTGTAAATTTGGTTTTCATACCGAAGTGCTCGTGCATTATATCAAAGTACTTTTGCTTTGCACTTACATATGAAATTCAAAAATTGCCATATGATTTTTATTTATATGTGAGGGTATACGGTAGTGCTTTGAATTTTTTTTTATATCTGAAGTGTATTTGTGGCTTTGGTTCAGAGCAAAACAAAAAATACCTCCAAGGTGGGATTTTGAGCTAAAGTTAAGCGTAATGACTATTTAGCAATAACTCTCTAACATGCGATAAATTGCAACAACAGTTTTATTTCAAAACAAAGCTAATATTTAAGCAAACTGCCAAATTTCGTGCTCCTAATTATTGTTATTTAGCTCATCTCCCCATTGAGCATTTTGGTATGAATGAATCTATCATATTGTGGAGAATTTTAGCATCACTGTGTTGTTAGTAAGTAAAGGCACAACAACAATAAAGCAAGCTGCCACTCTTGTGTGCACATCAATTTAATCATCATTTACACACATACATGGAAGGCGACGAGAAGTACATGCACACACATAACCAGCAGCTCAAAGTGAAGAGATATCTCTCACACACACACATGTAATCATCAGCCGAAGTTCTGACTCACACATACACATGCATATATTTAGCTCAATTACCTAGCAGGAGATGCAGCAGTTCTAGAAGGCGAAACGTTTAGACTTTAGTAGAAATATGCAAAAGAAGTAACGGAGAGTATAAAAGCAGCGCAAGCTGAGTAATCAGTAATCAGTTTGATTTAAACGTGCTATCAGTTGCGAAGTGAAGTTTAATTGTGAAGTATTATTGTACTACTCCCAAAGTAGTCAAATAAAGAGCATTTTGCAATACAGAATATTGGAGTGATTTATTCAATAATTTAGCGATTCGAACGTTAGCAGACGATTGCAAATAAGCGGAATTTCACAAAATTCGTTACAATATTTTTTCACATTTTAAGAGAAAGATATATATTTTTATGACACTAACTCAGTCTATACTAAGAGGTTGATAACAAAAAATTTTGCAATCATTTTTTTCGCTTGGTTGCCTCACTAATTTGTCAGCTGCTGAATGAAGTTTAAAAAAACTTTAGTTTTATTTCTTACAATGTGAAGTAAAGTATAAAAATGAAGAATTTTCGCAACAATGCCTTAACTGTTTTTCCTGATTTTTAAATTCATGAATCAAATAGTGTAACGGCATAATGATTCATATTTCGTCTAAAATTTGTTGATCCATTTACCTAATGAAGCTTTGCTGTATAAAATTTTCACACCCAAAAAAGCCTAATTACCTTCATTCTCATTCAATGCAGACAAACCTCCTTGAGGGTTTGGCAGATTTTTGCCTTCTGATAAAAAAAAAAAACTATGTATATGTACTGTTACATTTTTATACCCATTTGTATTATAAGATATTATAACTTTCATAAAATAACGGTTTTACATAATGGCATGTATAAGTAGTTACTTATATCAAAATTATCTGCATCGAAAAAGATATTGATTGGGCCAAGTCTGTCGTCCATTAAGAAGATAACTTGAGCAAAAATTACGATGTATTTGCCAAATTTGATATACCGACTTATTTGGATCCAGAATTGATCGGTATTGGCAATGGGCGAAATCGAATGATACTTACGCACTCTTTTCCATTACCAAAGACCGATTAAGAGATAAAATTTAATATTTGGGTTGACTTTATCATAAAAGAATAAAATTTGGTAAAATTTTTGGAAAAGGGCGTGGCACTGCATACATTTATTTTTTTAATCGGTACATTGATAAATCTTACAGACTATTAAAGTACACAATTATATTTAAAGGTACTTAAACGGATATGCATGAACATTTATTTAACATACTCCTTAGTTCAGTTCAAGTTAGAGCTAAGTTGTTGATGAAGTGGGAAATGACGAGATTCCAAGCACTACGGTGTTAGTTTGCTAACGAAGTGCGGGTTGCAGGAATATAATTTAGGCATAAATGTGTATTGTATAATGAGTATTGTTGTTGGGATGGGCGTGATCACGTTCAACACCCGATCTTACTTGAGTAATGAATAGGGAGCAGCAGAAGTCCAATGAGGATTGGTGGACACGTGTCCCATTCTTCTTCTGTTTGTATTGCCTTCCCAAATTTTCTTCAAATGTTCATCCGCATAATTAGCTTATAAGGTTTTGAAGTTTTCTGTGCTTGGCATTATTTTTTATGACAGAATGGACGCGATTTGGAGCAGGCGAATACATCTATAAAACTGCAAGGAAACCATACTGGGAGGTTGAAACGAACGTGATTCCAAGCTACCTGTCCGAATTATTGTTTAGAATTATTTAAGATAGTAATATATGTTTTTTGACTAAGAAGAGCGAGTCAGAGGTATACAATTTATTTAGAAGAAGAACATTTAAAAGTCTTCGCAAGTCGTAGATACAAATCCACTGAAAATATCATGCTAAAAGTGAAATTTATCACAATCGGTTGAAACCCCGACCACTTTAAAAAAGAAAATTTGATTTCAATCCCATATTAAAAAAATGAAAGATGAAATGGTGTATATCTAAACTAGACGAATATTTCAGCTCAGAGGTGGAGCAAAGTTCGGGAATTAAACAAGCTTTGAACATGGGTGTCCGCCACGGTGTAGTGGTAGCGTGCTCTGTCTACCACACAGAAGATCCTAGGTTCACGCCCCGGGCAAAGAAACATCAAGATTTTAGAAACAAGTTTTTTTTTCAATTAGAAGAAACTTCTTCTAAGCAGGTAGCCCCTCGGCAGTGATTTGGCAGAGAAGCTGGGCTTAAAAACCCTTCGCAGGTTATCGCGCACAGTACACAGCGCACCAACTGCTCAGCCGGGATGATTATGTTACACGTTTGTCGTGAACGATGACAATGCCGATGAAATCCCCATGACATGACGGTCATAAGCTTTTCCCACTTAAGTGGACTTCTACATACAGCTCTACCCTGCGTTTTTCGAAAATAGAAACTGTTGATGGATAAACCAAATATTCGTCCATTTTCAGAGTTTGGTATTTTATAAAGGTACCAGGACATAGCGATATTGAAGGTCATTGTACAGCCGATGAGCTGGCCAGGAAGAGTATGATAACCAAAATTCTTCTCTGAGGTATATCTTCGTCCTTATAAACTAAAAACAGGGAAAATTTACTTTCAGCGCTTTCTACATGCGAGTAATCATTGTTGGTTTGGCCTCCGCCTTCTCACATAAAGACATGCTAACACTCTTTTGACCCCAAAAAGTCGGGACTATCTCATTGATCACTCTTTGATGGGTATTTCTGGACATCAAGTCTCACGGTTACTGCCGCAGATGCAGATGTATTGACGAGATGGAAAGCCTGCAGCATCTGCTCTGCCACTGTCCGGCACTAAGTGGGATAAGTTTGGCTGCTCTAGGTTAAGCGTTTTTTTAATAAACTTTGGGAAAGTATAAAAGCTTGATATAAGAGCGTTAGTTAAAATTATTGACTACAGGTTCATTGCTCATGTTATTTTCCATTCAATACGCCAAACAGTTAATAGCTGTGGAAAGAACAAATAAACAAAACCTGATGTCTGTAAAAACAGCTGGTGACAGGAAAAGCATTATATGACGAAAGAAGAAACATTTCATTGTAACAAAATTAACACACGCTGTGCATATAATTTCGTATCGAAGCAAAAACTGTAAAATCAGTGGAAACAATGAAAAACTAACAGAAGCATTAATGTAGAAAAATAAAACAATAATAAGCTCAAAAAAAGTTTTGTAACAATTCTGTGCTACTCATGAAATTTTGAGCTACTGAATTGATTCTAACACAGCAATAAATGAAGCAATAAGATCAACAGTTCCAAGGAAACATCACATTTCTTAGACTGACGTGAGGTAATAATAAACAGAGAATTTTTAGAATAAGGAAAAAAAGAACAAACGAATGATGGTAAAATAACATTGAAAATATTATTGGATGTTAACACAAGTGGTAGAAAGAAGAAAGAAATACACAAGCTCTTTATAATCGAGATAAATTTGTATACCTTTCATGAGAATGAAAGGGTATATCAAGTTTGTAAATCGTTAAAGGGAGAAGAAATAGACCCACCAATAAGCATACTAAAATGATCAGGATGACGATCTTGATAAAAATTGGTGAGCGGGTATATTTAGGTATCCGATAAGACATTTGTCGAAACCGGTCGAATCGGACCACTATAGTATGTATCCCCCATATAACCGATTTTTCAAAAAAAAAAAAATGATTTTTGTCATATCCTCCTTAATTTATCAGATTGAAGCTTCAAACTTCACCAAATGCCTACATATAGGACAGTCATTGTTGTGTGAAAATGTGTATAGATCGGTCGTATATATAATATATATCCCATACAAGCGATTGTTCAGATATTATATTTTTCGTATTATTAACCCCATTTTAACGGCTAGAAGCTTCAATTTTCAGCAAATGATTGCGTATATAGTATACGCTGTTGTATGAAAAAATCGTAGAGATCAGTTGTATATATAGTTTATATCCCATACAAACCGATTGTTCAGATAAGAAGCTTTTCGTATTTTTAGCACCATTTTAACTGCTGAAAGCCTCAAATTTTACCAAATGCTTACGTATAGGTAATTCATTGCTGTTTGAAAAAATTGTATAGATCGATCGTGTATATAATATATATTTCATACAAACCGATTGTTCAGATAAGGCGTTTTTCGTTATTTCTGCTAGAAGCTCCCCCAGCGAGTTAGGGGCCTTAGAATATACCCGCGGCAGGTATGCCTGTCGTAAGAGGCGACTAAAATACCAAATTGATTCAAGAGGTTGTGTAGCGCAACCCTTTCAAGGGGTTGCCAGCGCAATTTATAGCTTCTTGAACCCAATTGTCAACCTCACCTATCCGCGCCGAATCCAGTTTATTTAGCAGCCGAGGCTCTGGCGCCATCAAGTTCCTGATGGATCTATAGGGTGGGAGGACGGGATGGCCTAGAAAGTTTCATATGGTGCTTGTTACCGGAACCTTTCAGATCAGCATTCGGCTAAGGACATACACCAAAAAACGTGAAACTTAGTGTGAGGATAACCGATCCATTCATGAAAAGTATGAAGTCACAGACGAAGACACTCCCGTCCTTACTGGTTTGTCTTAGGTCTTAAGAACACCACATTTTTGTGGTTAACCACAGATGAAGAAGATTGAACATAACAAAAGCAACAAGAAGAATATGCTTAAAACATCTTAAACCAAGTTGAAAAATCAAGAAAAAAATTTAAATATAAACAGTTTTCAATGTAAATATAGCACAACACAGGCCAATGACATTAACCAAGCAGTCATCAATGTGCCGATGTGAATAGATGCTTAACACGTATATACATACAAAAGCATATAAAACAAAAAAAAACAACATAATCAACACAAAATAAAACTAAAGCGGAAGAAATTGACTGGTATTTGTTGTTGATGTGGCAAGTGTGGCTCTACCACAAACCTGTCTTGCACAATATCAAGAGTATCACTTTAAGTGCATATAAAACCTATATACATGTGAATTACATATTAACAAGAAAATGTTATTGAGAAGAAGCCGATACAGGAAGTCAATAACGTAAAAGTAGGCTGATCATTTGTTCTTCTTCCCTTGCTATTACAGTAACCGCTCACAGTTGCACTAAAACCTGCTATATTGAAGGAAGTGGGTTCGTCAGAATTTCTTTAGTTTCTTTAAGAGGGAAATGCGCATATCATAATAGAGCTATTATAGTGCAAATTTGCTAATGAGAGTGAGGGGGATAATTTGTTGATGTACTGTGAGAACAATTGGGTGAAATGTATACTGGTATTTCTATGGACACCTTCGGGCTACCGCCACGCTCAAGCAGTCCATATGTTTACGTCAGGCGGATGCTAAATTTTTGTTTTTGGAGGCAGAGGTATCCTGAAATGAAAATCAGAGATTATGTTAGGACAACCTATACTTTCGAACGACCGTGGTAGCTCGATGCAAATTTCCCTAAAAGCGCATCCCAAAATAAAAACAAAAGCCAAAAAAAATAGAAAAGTTGAAGCAGAGGTGGGCAAATCGGAAAGCCGTTTTCGTTTTTCTAAACAGTTTATCGTAGGGTAGGAAAATCGTCTGAGTAAATTTCTCACAGTAAAAAGCTACTAAAAAATTCATCTACGAGGCAAAAAACTATAATACACTGTTATTGAAGAAGATCTAACTAAAAACTAATTTGATTCACTTACGCCCGGTATGTTTTGTTGTTTTACAGGCATTAGAAGGTAGAACACCGCCGATATTCAAAGTCCAATATATACAATACTGGAAATATATACAATACTGAATGATGACCTCTTCGGTTCAGCTGCATTTTGTATCGCTTTCAATTGATAGCAACGATCTGATATTTGAGAACTGCAGGCTGTCTTGAGTTCTACTGCGTATCACTAGGTAAAAGGCATATACCTCGCATCATTTTCATTACGAAGCTATTGTTCTCCTAATGTTTGCCTAGATCTCAGCTTGTTGCCAAGTTGTTACCGAAGTGTTAACGGTTTGTTATTGTGTCATTGGTTGGTTATCGAAAAACTATCCACCTATTGTCAAAAATGTATTGATACGTTGTCAAATAGTTGCCTATTTGTTATCGAAAGTCTTCGATTTTCAATCGAAAAGTCATCGATTTATGATCGAAGTGTGTACAATTTATGTGTTATCAAAAAACTAACATTTAGTTATCGAAAAAGTATCGACTTCTTAAAAAATTTCGATTTTGTTTTAAACAGCTATACACTTTTAATCAAAACACTGTCGATTTGCTATCGAAAAGCTATCGATATATTATAAAAAACTATAGATTATTTATAGAAAAGTTATCGATATGTTCCAAAAAAAATTTTTACATGCTATCGAAAACTTATCGATTTGTTATCAAAGTATTACCAATTTGTTATTGGCGTTTTATCGATTCGTAATCGAAAAGTTATCGATTTGTTATCGAAGAGTTTAAATTTTTTTATTAAAAAATTATTTTTGCTACCGACAAGTTATCTACTTTTATCGTAGTGTTACCAATTTGATATAGTGTTACCGATAGTTTTACCTATTTTTTATCGACGACCCTTCATCTTGTAATGATAAAACTTCAATATAAAATCGACAACACATCTTTATTCCATCGATAGCAAGCCGTTAAGAAACAAATAATAAGAATCGTTGATAACAAACCGATAACTCGACTAAAATATCGCTCCAGATAATAATAAAACAGTAACTTGTCGGTGCCGGTAGTTATCGATAAAAATCGGTTGTTACCGACAAAAAGCTGATAAATCCCTTTTCAAATGCTGAGAAATTGTTTGTTTATGGTAAATTTACCTCTGTTGTGTTGCAACGTCAGCCCCATGGAAAGCTCTAGTTAACTGAAAAGCATTGTTTTCACACCGAACTTCACGAGTGTTTGGTACTCACAACTTTTTGTTCCATGAGCCCGAGTATCTGTTCATACTTTTATTTGTCGACAGCCAACTTCTTTGAAGTCGACGATCCGATCCGGCATAACTGGTTAGTATTAAGGAACTCTTTAGTAGAATTTTCTAACAAAACAGAGGCTTTAGTTCTACGTTCTACTCGCTAGCCACCTATTCATGGCTGAAGTCAGAAATTATGCATGTAAATAACTCAAGCGAGAATTTAAAGAGGTGTCATGCCTCAAGCAACTTGATAAATAAAACTGAAAAATTGCGAGGGAAACAATATATTACAACAACAAAACAAACGAAGCAATTACTTTTACTTAAAGTACATAAATATTTCATTCAAGTAGGGGATGTTGTACTTTTGAGTATGCTTGCAATTACAGTCACTTGTAAAAAAATTTAAGCGAAAAAGAAAAGAGGCAATAACACTTAAGTATAGTGAAAATTATGATAATTAGTATTAGCAGTCAGTCAGTTTTTCTTATATACGTTTACGACTTAAAAAATTATGCGCAGTCACATGGCATTTCATACAATTTTACGCTGAACCCTAAGAATGCAAGTTCGTGAGGTCATCGGTGCATGTCCAGTTGCAACAACCAATGTCAAGAAGTATGATAAAAACGGAATAATTAAATTTTTCAAGTGGTCGCCATACACGCAACAGGTAAAAGGGTTCAAAGCAAAAGTATGTAGATGGTTGAAGGTGGTGCTGACATCCTGTCCAAAGATCGTGATGGTTGGGAAAATTCTTAAAACTCCATTGTTCTACAAGCAGGGCTGATTGCAAGTGGTATTTTAAACTTCATTTTTTACGAAGCAGCAATGTTATTTATAGTTGTATTTTTGCGATCAGTTCGATTATGTACTTGTATTTTTTGAGCAGGCTAGTCTGATCTAATATTTCCTGGTACAAATAAAGATTTATTTTACCTTTCGCGGGCGAAAATACCAGGAAATATCAAATATTTGAAAATAAAATTAGTGTAGCCCCTTAAGAGGCTGAAATATTCAGCGAAACGTCGGGCGAAAGGTAAAATAAATCTTTATTTGTACCAGGAAATATTAGATCAGACTAGCCTGCTCAAAAAATACAAATCTTATTTATATTTTCAATGTTAGTAATAATAGTGGTTATAAATAAATAAATGATAACCTTTTTTTCTATGACTACCTTTATAAGAATGGGCACACAATTTTATCGTATTTTTACTATATTCTTTTTTCTAATAATAACTACAATAAACCAACCGTTTTTTAATATTCCCACCTTAGCACTACTTGGTGGTTTCTTTCTTATGGTTTGTTTTGTTTCACATGGCTAATATATGTACTACTAATCTATTAAGGGAAGTCAAAATTTTTGGTTCAGAACTAGACCTAAAGTACCAAATATGTATTAGTTCGATTGAGACTAGATTTTCTCTAATTTAAAAATCGACAGTTTCAGTTTTCATTTTTCTTATTGAATATGTATTTCATAAATAGATAGCCTACAAATAAATCTTTCTACTAGCTTAAAGGAGCTTGGACTATGAACATGCCTTCTTTCCAACTGGTTCGGAACTATCGAAAAAGCGAATAAAATCGTACTAGAAACAATATGTAGAGTTTCAGTCCAGTTGGGAAACAACGCAACAGAATCAACAAAGTAACAAGGTCTTAATTGTAAATGTATATACCAGTTCGAAGCTATCGAAAAAGTGCCAAAAACCAACTAGTTCTAAAGTGGAAATATGTATCTCGTTCGGAAGTATAGAAAAAGTAATGCAACGTGAACAATTTCTATCACCTAGCACATCGCCAAGTTAAGTTCGTCAGTTGACACTATGCAAAAGCGATAGATGTCGAAGTAGTAGTGGTTCTGCGTGCATTGGAACGCACCAGTTATGAACTAGAAATTTTCCCTTCAGAGATGATATAAATCATACCATAAGTGCGATTTTTTTTTAG